>NC_091315.1:20519318-20596818 GCF_038502225.1 Cherax quadricarinatus
CTCTTCTACACACCCTAACCTGAGCCTCACTATCCTCATAAAAACTCTTTACAGCATTTAATAACTTGCCACCTATTCCATATACTTGCAACATCTGCCACATTGCTCCTCTATCCACTCTATCATATGCCTTTTCTAAATCCATAAATGCAATAAAAACTTCCCTACCTTTATCTAAATACTGTTCACATATATGCATCAATGTAAACACTTGATCTACACATCCCCTACCCACTCTGAAACCTCCTTGCTCATCCGCAATCCTACATTCTGTCTTACCTCTAATTCTTTCAATTATAACCCTACTGTACACTTTTCCTGGTATACTCAGTAAACTTATTCCTCTATATTTTTTCAGTCTCTTTTGTCCCCTTTCCCTTTATATAAAGGGACTATACATGCTCTCCGCCAATCCCTAGGTACCTTCCCCTCTTTCATACATTTATTAAACAAAAGTACCAACCACTCCAACACTATATCCCCCCTGCTTTTAACATTTCTGTCATGATCTCATCAGTTCCAGCTGCTTTACCCCCTTTCATTTTACGTAATGCCTCACGTACCTCCCCCACACTTACATTCTGCTCTTCTTCACTTCTAAAAGAAGGTATACCTCCCTGACCAGTGCATGAAATTACTGCCTCTCTTTCTTCCTTAACATTTAAAAGTTCCTCAAAATATTCTCGCCATCTACCTAATATCTCCTTTTCCCAATCTACTCCCAATCTACTAACTCCCCTACTCTGTTTTTAACTGACAAATCCATACTTTCCCTAGGCTTTCTTAACTTGTTTAACTCACTCCAAAATTTTTTCTTATTTTCATTAAAATTCCTTGACAGCGCCTCTCCCACTCTATCATCTGCTCTCCTTTTGCACTCTCTCACCACTCTCTTTACCTTTCTTTTACTCTCCATATACTCTGCTCTTCTTATAACACTTCTGCTTTGTAAAAACCTCTCATAAGCTACCTTTTTCTCTTTTATCACACCCTTTACTTCATCATTCCACCAATCACTCCTCTTTCCTCCTGCTCCCACCCTCCTATAACCACAAACTTCTGCCCGACATTCTAATACTGCATTTTTAAAACTATTCCAACCCTCTTCAACCCCCCCCACTACTCATCTTTGCACTAGCCCACCTTTCTGCCAATAGTCGCTTATATCTCACCCGAACTTCCTCCTCCCTTAGTTTATACACTTTCACCTCCCTCTTACTTGTTGTTGCCACCTTCCTCTTTTCCCATCTACCTCTTACTCTAACTGTAGCTACAACTAAATAATGATCCGATATATCAGTTGCCCCTCTATAAACATGTACATCCTGGAGCCTACCCATCAACCTTTTATCCACCAATACATAATCTAATAAACTACTTTCATTACGTGCTACATCATACCTTGTATATTTATTTATCCTCTTTTTCATAAAATATGTATTACTTATTACCAAATCTCTTTCTACACATAGCTCAATTAAAGGCTCCCCATTTACATTTACCCCTGGCACCCCAAATTTACCTACTACTTGCTCCATAACATTTTTACCCACTTTAGCATTGAAATCCCCAACCACCATTACTCTCACACTTGATTCAAAACTCCCCACGCATTCACTCAACATTTCCCAAAATCTCTCTCTCTCCTCTACACTTCTCTCTTCTCCAGGTGCATACACGCTTATTATAACCCACTTTTCACATCCAATCTTTATTTTACTCCACATAATCCTTGAATTAATACACTTATAGTCCCTCTTTTCCTGCCATAGCTTATCCTTCAACATTATTGCTATTCCTTCTTTAGCTCTAACTCTATTTGAAACCCCTGACTTAATCCCATTTATTCCTCTCCATTGAAACTCTCCCACCCCCTTCAGCTTTGTTTCACTTAAAGCCAGGACATCCAGCTTCTTCTCATTCATAACATCCACAATCATCTCTTTCTTATCATTTGCACAACATCCACGCACATTCAGACTTCCCACTTCGACAATTTTTTTCCTCTTATTCTTTTTAGTAATCTTTACAGGAAAAGGGGTTACTAGCCCATTGTTCCCGGCATTTTAGTTGACTTTTACAACACGCATGGCTTACGGAGGAAAGATTCTTATTCCACTTCCCCATGGATATAAAAGGAAAAGTAATAAGACCAAGAACTATTAAGATAAAATCAAAGAAAACTCAGATGAGTGTGTATAAATAAATGTGTACATGTATGTGTAGTGTGACCTAAGTGTAACTAGAAGTAGCAAGACATACCTGTAATCTTGCATATTTATGAGACAGACAAAAGACATCAGCAATCCTACCATCATGTAAAACAATCACAGGCTTTCGTTTTACACTCACTTGGCAGGACGGTAGTACCTCCCTGGGTGGTTGCTGTCTACCAACCTACTACCTATAAAATGAAGATAATAATAATAATATCATTATTATTAATATTAATAATAATAATAATAATAATATATTATTATTATTATAATAAAAAGCACTAAACCCACAAGGGTCGTGAATTGCTATATATAGAGTAAAGGCATACAAAAAGAATATTTTTCTACAGTTACCCCCCAGTGTTTGAGAAAACGTAATTCTTCCAACACTACCTACACAGCTGCTTTGTAAACAAATCTCATATTTACATCAATTTTTATTCTGTGAGTGTATGTATCATGTTTATATGCTATGTAATGGGTTTCATATATAATTTTGAGGAAAATATCATAGATGGATTAATGAAAATGCCTATATTGATGTAAAATAAGACATTTAGTGTGCCCGAGAGTGATTATTATTACGTAGTATTGGGGCGTCATGAGTAGAGAGACTCTTAGCGATTTTAATGTGTACCTGCACACCAGCACAGTGTGTAAGTATATTTAGGCACAGGTACACATAAGTATAATTATCAGAGTACGTATAAAATATGCAGTAACTTTAAAACACTTGAAATTTTGGAAAGTTTCCTGACATAATAAGTTTCCTGACATAATGTAAACAAACCAGGTGGGGGCGCCGTATTTGAAAGACCGCTTGCCGTATAGGAAGTTTTGGTCATAATTTGGCATTGCCATTTTAGTGGAACGCCGCAAGGTGAAATGCCGTAAAGCAGGGCCTTACTCTACTTACTTCAAGTATATAAAAAAAAATTGAACTCAACACAACAGACATAAAATAAAGCACGAAAATTAACACTGAAGGAAGAGAAAAAAAAATATTGCAAACAGGATATAATGAGCACTGATCAAGAGTCACTGAAAAGAAATGTCACTCAGGAATCACTGCAAAATTGTCTCAACACTCGCAAATGTCTCTATAAAAAAATATGATCACTGTAACGATGTTGGTGGACAATGAGTAGTGAATGGGAGGTGGATGGAAGTTGGTTGTAGCTGGTGCAGCACTTCACTAATTCAAAGTTTATTCTCTATAGGGATTACAATGCTGAGTTTACAGAATTTGGTTATTGTGTGGTTTACATGTAGTAAAAATACTACTCTCAAACATATTGAATTTGCGCTTAAATTGATGATGGACTCACACAGGAGGCTTTTACATAGGCGCACAGGGTCCGTAAAATAAAGTGCTAGGACTCGTGATAAGGGTAAAAATTACAGTGGTAGTGGTGGTGAGTGCTTGAGGCAGCCGCACTGAGACACCATGTGGTGACTGGGCCTATGGGATGAGCGGTGTAAGCCACTCTGGGGACACCTGCATCAGGCACGAAAATATTCTAAGCCAGCTGGCTTAAAAACCCACAAAATACCACAACACCACAGGGATGATAAAGCACTCAGAACAGCTAGAACTGGAAGCACAAAGCGATGGAGAAGACTGTACCCACGTGGCTTGCTTGAGTACTGGGTTAAATCACCTGGGTTAGTTGCCGGCTGTCTTGGCTTAACCCTTTGCACAGACTAGCTTGAGAACTTGTAACGATGAGCACAGCAGGGGTGGAAAGCTGGCTTAGCAGGCAAAGCTGGAATGATGTAGAGCTGGGCTGGACTCCCCCTCCCCCTACAGACTGGCTTGGTGGCTTGGCTTAATATGCAAACCCAGGTCAACCCCTTGGAGGTAATGCAAATAAGCAAATAAAACTAATACACAGAGACTGACCAGTAAGTAGGAAGCAATAGGTTGGTGAACGCTTGACTGGGGTAGGTGGCTTGGGATGTTGAGCGTCACCCATCTCGGCAGGCCTAAATGTCACAAAATGGCGACTGGCTCAGTAGAAATTTATCTCCAGAAATCGCTGTAATCGTTAGAATTACAGGCCCTCCGCTGGCACCATTTGTAGTGGGGTTTTGTAGGAGATGTGATGGTTGGAGTTAAACACACTTGTTGGATGGTAACACATATATTGGCAGAGTGTGAAGAGGGAGGCCCAGCCTGCCTGTAGCTGCTTGGTAGGTCTAACAGGAACTGAGAGGGATCCCAGGCGTGAAGGGCTCACAACAGCTTCACGTGACATCACACATGCTAGTCACTGAGCCCATTGACCAGGGAGCCTAAATATATACATGGATGATACGATCCACAATATACTACACAAGTACATGTATATGTATGAGGGGATTCAGTAGCTATACTGACACAAGCCCCTTTCACACAAAACCTCCTTTACCCCCTCCCTCCAACCTTAACTAGGCAGACCCCTACCCCGCCTTCCTTCCACTACAGACTGATACACTCTTGAAGTCATTCTGTTTTGCTCCATTCTCTCTACATGTCTGAACCACCTCAACACCCCTTCCTCAGCCCTCTGGACAACAGTTTTGGCAATCCTGCACCTCCTCCTAACTTCCAAACTACGAATTCTCTGCATTATATTCACACCACACGTTGCCCTCAGACATGACATCTCCACTGCCTCCAGCCTTCTCCTCGCTGCAACATTCATCACCCATGCTTCACACCCATATAAGAGTATTGGTAAAACTATACTCTCATACATTCCCCCCTCTTTGCTTCTAAGGACAAAGTTCATTGTCTCCACAGACTCCTAAGTGCACTGCTCACCCTTTTCCCCTCATCAATTCTATGATTCACCTCATCTTTCATAGACCCATCTGCTGACACGTCCACTCCCAAATATCTGAATACATTCACCTCCTAACAATATAGCAGTGTGCAGTTGATGTGCAGGATGCATACCCCACTCATATAACCAATCTCTTTATAAATTACCCAATATGCACACATGCGTATTCAATTTTTTCTTTCTTTTTTTTTACACGGTTTGACAAGGTTAAGGATCCTTAGCTTTATTGACAAGCTATTTACAGGTTAAGGATTCCTAACTTATTGGCAACCTAAGAGCTGTTACCTACATCAGCTCATTTGAAAGCATTTTTATTGTTATGAGACATACAAGTAGGGAACAGGATGAAGTTGGAGCCATCTGTGGGCCAGCATTTTCATTTGATCAACTGACTTTATCTCGTTGACATCATTATGCTGTACGAATGTGTTCCATACTCGAGTCCTCCTGGGTATATATGATCTCGGATGGAGTGATGTTCTGGAGAAGGGTACAGCCAGAGTGAAGTTGCTGCTTTCTGCCCGTCTTGTGGCATAAAAGCTTGTTTCACATTGTTCTCGAAGTGGATCCATGTGTGGTACTTTGACCTTGTACATGACAGTAAGGCCACCCACATCCCTCCTGTGTTGAAGGCTCTGCTGAAATGACAGATCTATCCAGGATGGGTTCAGGCGAGAGATGATACGTCTTGCTCTGTTCTCTACTCTGTCAAGCAGTCGCAGATGAGAGGGGGGGCAGGCAAACCAAGAAAGTGGAGCATACTCAAGGTGTGAATGTACTTGTGCCTCGTACAGAATCTTGCAACCCCTACTGTCAAGCAGATGCGAGATACGGCGAAGTGCTGTAAGCTTCCTGGCTGCCTTGTTTGCAAGATTTACAACATGGTTCTTCATGGTTTGTTTGGAGTCAAATTTCACCCCAAGGATATCAACTTCTTCTCCAAGTGCCAACACCCTCCCATTCATCCTTACTACTGCACCAGCATTACCATCATGGTGCCTAGAGACGATCATCATTTGCGTTTTCTCAGGTGCAAATGTTACTTGCCATCTATTTCCCCAAGCTGATATAGCTCTTAGCTGGTGATTGATGTAGCTTAGAGCAGCTGGCATTTCTTCTCTTGGATAAGTGAATGTCAGTGTACAGTCGTCTGCATATGCATGTGATTCTGGGATGAGATGAAGAAGGTCGTTGAAGTAGACATTCCATAACAATGGTCCCAGCATGCTTCTTTGTGGAACACTTGCCTCAATAGGATGTCTTGCTGATTCTGTTCCATTGAGAACTACACTTAGAGATCTACCATGAAGGTAATCACTGAGGAGACATAGCGTAGAGCCTGCAATTCCCAGTGCTTGAAGTTTTGCTAAGAGGCTCTGGTGCCACACCCGGTCGAAAGCGCCAGCAATGTCCAGTGCTACCACACAGCTGACTTTGGATTCATCCAGTGACTGGTGCCACTTAGTGGAGAGGTTTAACAACAGATCAACAGCAGAGTAACCTTTCTTGAAGCCATAGTGACGATCACAAAGTAGTGAGTGGTAGTCAAAAAACTCTGTCATTTGTCTTGAGATTATTGTCTCAAGGATCTTACCAGTGATTGACAGGAGTGACACTGGTCTGTAGTTGCTGATTTCTGCTCTGCTCTTCATTTTGTGAACAGGGACTATATTTGCCTCTTTCCATAGAGAGGGCCATTTACACTGTACTAGGCAGTGCTGAAAGATGTGAGTTAGATGTGCTCCTAGCTGGTCTGCACATCTTCTCAGCAATCTTGGGCTCAACTTGTCTGGACCCACAGCCTTTTCTTGGTCAAGTGATTTAAGAAGGAAATGCACCTCCTCCTGCCTTATTGTCACTACCGAAGTGGATAGGCCACTACCCTTTTAAGAACATAAGAAAGAAGGAACACTGCAACAGGCCTACTGACCCATGCGGACCAGGTCCAATGACCCTACCCTTTTATAACCCTACCTACCCCTCCTCCCTCCCGAACCTTTCCTACACTCCATCCTTACCCATCTTTCTTCCTCCCATCTTAACAAAGCTCTGGTCAGAACCATCGAACCATCAATTCACCTCCTCCATACTCTCTCCCTCCAATCAGATATCCAATCTTTCATCACCTAATCTTTTTGTTATCCTCATAACCTTACTCTCCTGTGTTCACTTTTAATTTTCTTCTTTTTACATACCCTACCAAATTCATCCACCAACCTCTGCAACTTCTCTTCAGAATCTCCCAAGAGCACAGTGTCATCAGCAAAGAGCAACTGTGACAACTCCCACTTTATGTGTGGTTCTTTATCTTTTAACTTCACGCCTCTTGCCAATACCCTTGCATTTACTTCTCTTACAACCCCATCTATAAATATATTGAACAACCACGGTGACATCACACATCCTTGTCTAAGGCCTACTTTTACTGGGAAATCATCTCCCTTTTTCCTACATACTCTGACTTGAGCCTCATTGTCCTCGTAAAAACTCTTCACTGCTTTCAGTAACCTACCTCCTATTCTATACACCTGCAACATCTGCCGCATTGCCCCCTATCCACCCTGTAATACGCCTTTTCCAAATCCATATATGCCACAAAGACCTCTTTAGCCTTATCTAAATACTGTTCACTTATATGTTTCACTGTAAACACCTGGTCCATACACTGCCTACCTTTCCTAAAGCCTCCTTGTTCATCTGCTCTCCTATTCTCCGTCTTACTCTTAATTCTTTCAATAAAAACTCTGCCATACACTTTACCAGGTATACTCAACAGACTTATCCCCCTATAATTTTTGCACTCTCTTTTGTCCCCTTTGCCTTTATACAAAGGAGCTATGCATGCTCTCTGCCAATCCCTAGGTACCTTATCCTCTTCCATACATTTATCAAATAATAGCATCAACCACTCCAAAACTATATCCCCACCTGCTTTTAACATTTCTATCTTTATCCCATCAGTCCCAGCTGCCTTACCCCCTTTCATTTTACCTACTGCCTCACGAACTTCCCCCTCACTCACAACTGGCTATCTTCATCAACATTTAACAATTCCTCAAAATATTCCCTCCATTTTCCCAAAACCTCTAACTCTTCATTTAATAACTCTCCTCTCCTATTTTTAACTGACAAATCCATTTGTTCTCTAGGCTTCCTTGTTAATCTTACTCCAAAACTTTTTTCTTATTTTCAACAAAATTTGTTGATAACATCTCACCCACTCTCTCATTTGCTCTCTTTTTACATTGCTTCACCACTCTCTTAACCTCTCTCTTTTTCTCCATATACTCTTCCCTCTTTGCATCACTTCTACTTTGTAAAAACTTCTCATATGCTAACGTTTTCCCCCTTACTACTCTGTTTACATCATCATTCCACCAATCACTCCTCTTCCCTCCTGCACCCACTTTCCAGTAACCACAAACTTCTGCTGAGCACTCTAACACTACATTTTTAAACCTACCCCATACCTCTTCGACCCCATTGCCTATGCTCTCAAGATAAGATAAGATTTCGTTCGGATTTTTAACCCTGGAGGGTTAGCCACCCAGGATAACCCAAGAAAGTCAGTGCGTCATCGAGGACTGTAACTTATTTCCATTGGGGTCCTTAATCTTGTCCCCCAGGATGCGACCCACACCAGTCGACTAACACCCAGGTACCTATTTGCTGCTAGGTGAACAGGACAACAGGTGTAAAGAAACGTGTCGAAATGTTTCCACCCGCCGGGAATCGAACCCGGGCCCTCCGTGTGTGAAGCGGGAGCTATAGCCACCAGGCCACTGGGCCACCCCATTAGCCACCTCATTAGCCCATCTATCCTCAATAGTTGTTTATATCTTACCCTAACTGCCTCCTCTTTTAGTTTATAAACCTTCACCTTTCTCTTACCTGATGCTTCTGTTCTCCTTGTATTCCATCTACCTTTTACTCTCAGTGTAGCTACAACTAAAAAGTGATCTGATATGTCTGTGGCCCCTCTATAAACATGTACATCCTGAAGTCTACTCAATAGTCTTTTATCTACCAATACATAATCCAACAAACTACTGTCATTTCGCCCTGCATCATATCTTGTATACTTATTTATCCTCTTTTTCTTAAAATATGTATCACCTATAACTAAACCCCTTTCTATACAAAGTTCGATCAAAGGGCTCCCATTATCATTTACATCTGGCACCCCAAACGTACCTACCACACCCTCTCTAAAACTTTCTCCTACCTTAGCATTCAGGTCCCCTACCACAATTACTCTCTCACTTGGTTCAGAGGTTCCTATACATTCGCTTAACATCTCCCAAAATCTCTCTCTCTCCTCTACATTCCTCTCTTCTCCAGGTGCATACACGCTTATTATGACCCACTTTTTGCATCCAACCTTTACTTTAATCCACATAATCCTTGAATTTACACATTCATATTCTCTTTTCTCCTTCCATAACTGATCCTTCAACATTATTGCTACCCCTTCCTTAGCTCTAACTCTCTCAGATACTCCAGATTTAATCCCATTTATTTCTCCCCACCGAAACTCCCCTACCCCCTTCAGCTTTGTTTCGCTTAGGGCCAGGGCATTCAACTTCTTTTCATTCATAACATCAGCAATCATCTGTTTCTTGTCATCCGCACTACATCCACACACATTCAAGCATCCCAGTTTTATAAAGTTTTTCTTCTTCTCTTTTTTAGTAAATGTTTACAGGAGAAGGGGTTACTAGCCCATTGCTCCTGGCATTTTAGTCGCCTCATACGACACGCATGGCTTACAGAGGAAAGATTCTTTTCCACTTCCCCATGGACAATAGAAGAAATAAAGAAGAACAAGAGCTATTTAGAAAAAGGAGAAAAATCTAGATCTTCTTTCAATGTACCAGCCGTATCCCACCGAGGTGGGGTGGCCCAAAAGGAAAAACGAAAGTTTCTCCTTTCAAATTTAGTAATATATACAGGAGAAGGGGTTACTATCCCCTTGCTCCTGGCATTTTAGTCGCCTCTTACGACACGCATGGCTTACGGAGGAAGAATTCTGTTCCACTTCCCCGTGGAGATAAGAGGAAATAAACAAGAACAAGAAGTAGAAAGAAAATATAAGAAAACCCAGAGGGGTATGTATATACACCTACCATCCAACTTACGACCGAGTTCGGTTCCGAGAAACCGGTCGTAAGTCGAAATGGACGTAAGTCGAACTTTACTACTGAATATTCAAAGTTTATTCTCTATAAGGATTACAATGCTGAGTTTACAGAATTTGGTTATTGTGTGGTTTACATGTAGTAAAATACTAATTACAGAGGGGGCCACTAGAACACCTAGCATGGCTAGGCATAACATTTTTGTAATGACTTTATTTTATTGTTTTATTTTGGTATTTCATGTTTTACTTTACTTTTTATGCTGTTAGTACTGTATTTTATACTGTAAGGTTTAGGATAAACACTGTGTAAAACACAAACGCTTTATTTCCCAGAAATTTTGCATAAAAAAACACGGTCGTAAGTCGAGTCGTCGTATGTCGAGCAGGTCGTAAGTCGGATGGTAGGTGTATATGCTTATACGTGTATGTGTAGTGTGACCTAAGTGTAAGTATAAGTAGCAAGATATCCCTGTTATCTAGTGTGTTTATGTCAGTGGTACATACGCTTAATGTGGTGAAGTCTTTATTGATACGAGGTTTTGGGTTTTATTCAAATAACCATTGTGTACTTGTTTCATTTTACCAGGGCTGTCACCACCTTGGTGTATTATGGGCTGAGCATCAACTCGACTAATCTAAGCTCTAGTAACACACCGGCTACACCATACTTAAACTTCATTCTCAGTGCCCTTGTGGAAATACCAGGTATTCTTATATGTCTATTGTCATATTGTATGTATGTGTGTATGTACAGTAGACCCCCATATTCATGGATTCTGTATCTGCAATTTCAATTCACAGTTTACGTGGCGTGAAAATAACCCTTAATTTTGCTTGATACTGGCACTAAAGTCCAAAAGTAGGGATGCTAGCAGTTCTTCAGAGCCTAAGAGAAGCTGTGAAATGCTTCCCATCTGTGGAGAAATTTTCTCCAGGAGGGGGGTATCAGCCCCTTACAGCCCCTTTCAGCCCTGAGGGGCCCAGCCCTCTCAGATGAGGCAAGCATCTTGTTTACTGCGACAGCGAGTAATTGATCCCAGATGCAGTACGAGTATACGACGTGGTCAAGTGACCGACGCTCCTTGCAAGACTCCAGTGTTGCAAAGTGTAGTTTAATGAAAGACAGTCCATCTCTTAACTTAGCAGGACAATTAAGGAAAATCCTGCTCCCACTTTATTACCATGGTAAAGATAGTGTACATTGTTGTCTATGCTTAAGACAGCAAGAATCAAGCATTCTGCTTTGCTTCATGGAGGAAGTGGCAAGGAAGCAAAAGTACTAGGTCAGCTTTTCTTTATGTGCTAGGGGCAGTGACGGTGTATGAGGCTGTGACGTCTTCAGATTACTTTTGACTCTACTGAGAGAGAGACATTGACGTGCCGGGATACCAACAAAGAACAATGTTCTGCGCATTTTGCACAAAAGAATCTCAGTAAACACTTACAGAGAAGTGTGATCAGCTTCTTTAGTGACATTAGGGTGTGAGCAATTATTGATGAACAGTGTAACAACGAGTGTTGCGATCCAACAGAGTGTAGTGCGACATTCTTCAAAGAACACTATTCTTCAATCAACTCAACGGATATCCGGGCATAACTATGGGTCAGATACATATACCCAGGTAAGTGTTCTAACTTGTGATGTACTACTATTGACTGCGCAGTTGAGTCGAAGTTACGAGTTAGTCACTTATCATAAACCCCGGTGATAAACGGACTTTTAAGTCCACACATGTACGTAAGTTAGCCATCAGTGAATGAAATATGCTGACATAACACCCCCTAGGGTTAATTTATGATTAACCTAATATTCATATACAGCCCGTTGTGAAGTGGATGTTACAACAATTCAAGACCTCGTCTGCAGGGGCGGCTGTGTGGATGATTTGTTGTCTTATCAGCTAAGTATTCCCTATATTTAATCAAACTTAGCTGGTAAACCATTTCTCAACAGTTTGGTCGTGCTCGAACCAGATAAAGGCCACACTGTGGTCCAAATACGTTGTGCTACAGTGTACAAATAACCTACAAGCCAAGGTTCTTCGAAAAAAGCTTTAAAACTAGTGTTTTACAATATAATCAGTATAAATGAGTCCCACCAGACTCAATCACAGAGAATGGACAGCCAAAAGAAAACAGGCACTCACCCAGCATTCACCCAAAGAAAATGGGAGCTGGATGACTCACCCAACAAGAAAACAGGGGATGGCACCTGGCATCTACTGCTCCAGCTCGAGAAACGCTGACGACAGCAGCAACCCAACTGATGTTCAGTTTGTCTGAGTGTATATACACATAGTATTTATAATGTTTATAGACAGAGATTAAGTGACGAGATTGTGTTTGTTTCTTATAGATATAACTGTTATATTAAAGGAAACTATATATATAAAATGTAAGCTTTCATATATATATTAACAGTGACATTTATATATGTGTAAGTAATATTCACGTGTGATTTACAGTTATACAGTGACATTTATAGTGTATAGTGAATGAAGTGTATAACCGTTATTTACGATTAATCATCGTTGCCAGGCTGACACTGCAAACTCAAGCCATAAACACCAGCCATATGTACTCTGTACCCTTCATGGTCATTGACTCTGAGGTTAAGCTTAGTGGGTCAGTAGTGTCTGACTCGATTATTGCTGACTTAAGCATAACAAAAACTCAGCTGTTTATAGCAGTACAGTATTTTTTAAACACTTTAAGTGTGGTGCTAGGATTTTCAGTATACCATTAAAATGGCTTGTTTGAAAACTCAGTTTCAGTCTTTACAGACTAAGATTGCACTATTAGAAAATCTAATTTCAGTCTGTATAGGATTAACTCAAGATACAAACATAGATTTTGATGATCTTGAGGTCAAATTTTAATTACTTACACAACGTCTGAAAATAATTAATTCAGACTATACACATTATGAAAAAGTATTTCTTGAGTCAGATCCATCTGAGGATGAAATTTAAAATTTTTTGGATACTTTTAGTAATCAACAATTAAGGTGGACAGGAGTACAGGCTATATGCTGCAAAACTCTGTCACAGAGACCTACTGTTACTAGTGGTCAAACACCTGTTACACCTGTAACAACAAGTGTCCCATTACCAAGTTTACCTACCTTGTCATTACCTATTTTCCAAGGTCATAATTATGAAGAATTCATTAGTGGTTTTCAGTCCATAGTAAATTCATGAACTTACATAGATGAGATTGCTAAGTTCAATTATCTTAAATGTCTTGTGAAGGGAGAATCCTATGAACTGATTAAGTCATTTCCGGTGGTTAAAGGCAATTATCAAATAGCCTTATGTGTCTTAGCAGACAATTACTTTGATGCTGACAAGGCCAGAGTTAGACATGCAGTCTTAATATCAAGCTTGAAGCCACCCAAACATTGTTTTTCAGATTTACAGGCATTTAGAATTACATTAGACAATAGTCTCAGATCTCTAGATGCTAAATATGACCTAAGACAATATGATTGGTTTATCAGTGGTATTGTGCAGGATAAGTTGTCACCACAAACTATTGAACGATTAAATATTATGTTCAATAAACGCTATTTCACTTGTGAAGAAATTAGCAATGGTTTACAAACAATAGTTTCATGCATGCAAGCAACGAGATAAGATGAGAAATCCACAAATCTCGTGGATAATAAACCTTCAACTCAGTATAAAAAGAGTATACCTACTCCCACTAAACCACAGAATGGGAAATCCCATATAGGCATTTATCAAGCTGTGAATACAACAGACAGTAAACAAACTGTCACACATAAACGTACTCCAAAATGTGTACTTTGTGATGAAACACATTGGGCACAGTATTGTAGTCACTACACAACAATGGAGGCACGTAAACAACGTGTTCATCAGCTGAAAAGGTGCATCAACTGTTTAGGTGAACACAAGGGAGGAAAATGCTCACTGATGAAGTGTTTTAAATGCAAGGGTATGCATCATACAGCATTATGCCCAAATATTTTTGATGAACAGCAGAAGACTTCCACAGAATCAGGAAGTCAACAAGCAACAGCATTAAATGTGAGAGATAAATTTAAAGCAACTGCTCTCCCGATAGCTCAAGTTGAGTTATCTAATAAATTACACAGAACCAGTGTGCTAACATTATTTGATAAAGGCTCACAAAAGTCCTTCATAAGAAGAACAGTGTTGCAGAAACTGAATAAACAACCCTATGCCAAAGTACAGTTAGATATAGCTGTTTTTTTCCACAATTCTGGTAAACAAACATATGACCTAGCCAGAATCACTGTTGGTCTAGGAAACGGGAAAAAGACAGTAGAAGCTGTGGTAGTAGATGATTTGCCTAAGACTGTGCAGATCCAGGGATTAAAAGAAACAGTTGCAGCACTGAAAGCAGCTAAGGTCAAGTTCGCCTGTCCTGACATACAGACGGGCACAATTAGTCTAATTGATTTAATCATTGGAAGTGATTATTATCACTGTTTTGTGCAAAATATAGTAAGTAAACATGATGTTCACTTGCTGCAAACAGCAGGAGGCCACATGATATGTGGTCCCATTCCCTCTCCAAGTGGGAAAGAAGCTGATATTGATCCAGTGGAAAATGTACTAGTTACGACAATAACCGCTGATCATGTACCACAGCAAAAATTATCATTACTGGAAGAAATGAATGAACCAGTTGATAAGTTGTGGGATTTAGATGTGATAGGTATTGATGTAAATAAACCAAGCTCACAAGTGTCTCAGACTTATAACCAATATTTGGACACTGTCAGATATAAAGATGGACAGCATTGGGTTAGGTTACCATGGAAATTAAATCCACCACATCTGCCTAGCAATTATCGCATGGCTTTTGGACAAATGAAAGCACAAATACATGAGCTCCAGAAGAATCCAGAGCTACTGACTGTCTATGATAATATCATACAAGAACAGTTGGACAATAAATTCATTGAGGAAGTAGTCAAAGATAAGTTGAAGACAGAAGCTCATTATCTCCCGCACCATGGAGTCTGAAAAGATTCTGAAACCACTCCACTACATGTTGTATACAATTGCAGTGCATGTGCAAATAAAGATGTAGCAAGTCTTAATGACTGTCTGATGACCAGACCCTCACTAACTGAGAAGCTTGGAGACGTGCTTATGAAATTTCCCACAAACCCATATGCCTACACGGCTGATATTTCCAAAGCTTTCTTAACCCTTTGACTGTTTCAGGCCCCTCTCTGAAACTGTCATTCTATGTCGCTCAATTTTTGAAAAAAAAAAAATTATTTTTTCTTATGAAATGATAGAGAATCTTTTCCCGATGGTAATGACACCAAAAGTTCGAAATTTGGTCGAAAACTCGTGGAATTATGCTCCCGCGAAGTTAGCGGTCTCGGCGACATATGCGTATCGGCGATTTCGCCGACTTTGAGCCCAATTTTCAGCCAATTCCGTTGTTCCAGTTGACCAAACTCATAGCTATTTCTTTAGAACTCCATTTTATCTATCAGCTGAGTACAAGAAACCTCCCACTTACTAATTTGGACTACCCAATATGGTGGTCAGAAATTGGCAATTTGGCCAATTTCACGCAAAATAAAAAAGATGCCAATTTCAAAATAGGGTCCAGAATAAACAAGGTAGACATTCGTGGCACTAAAATAACATATGCTCTGTTCATTAGTCACATCTCTAGGCCCCTCTTATATTATTATTGCTTTCTATTTTGATTTTTTTATTCATATAAAAAAATACAAAATTTACTGTTATGCAGACGACTGCATTATTGTAAAAATGGTATAAATAATATCAGTGCACTAGTGAAAGAATATTAGACTCCCCAGTTGACGTGTATTGGACGTGTGGTGTGATTTATTTACTCTTGAACATTGGTAAAAATCGAACATTTCCGCTACTTTGAGCTCAGTTTCAAGGTCGTTTTCATCGTAAAAGTAATGAAAATCATCTCTATTTCTGTAATATGTTTTCCATTTTATCACCTAAGACCATGAAAACGCGAATACAACGATAAATACTATACGAAAATACACCTCAAAGTCGGCGTTTTATTCCAAAAAAACGATCAGAGTTTTTTTTTTCTCATTACGCAATGTGTGCTGCAGGATTTTTTTTATGTGGTGCACACTGACCACACAGACCCATTCTCTCACATGTGGGCCTACCAGCTTTCTCCCACTTGATTTGAAGCCGCTAGAATTATTGAGTATATATACGTCAGAAACATTGGCTCGTAAGACGTATTTATACGTCGAAAACAGTCAAAGGGTTAAGAGTAGGACTACAAGAAATAGATAGAGATTATACAGGTCTCCGTCAACATCCACGTTTTCAACTTTCACGGGCTTCACACATTCGCGAATTCCCAACCGCCAAATTCCCAGCCACCAAATTCCCAGCCGCCAAATCATATTTGTTTCCCGCAACCTGCGAGTCCCTACTACCCTCCCTCCGACCCCCGCAACTGGCAGCCAGCCCTCCCACCACTGTGTGGTGGGTGTTTTGTTTGTTCATTATTTGCTATTAAACTAGAGTATAAATAATGTAAACCCATTCATGACTGGATATTGAAATGGCTATTCGGACAGGTATTAGACGGTGACATCATGTGTTTACTCTTGAACACTGCAAAGAATTAAACATTTCTGCTACAGCTAATAATAACAATAGTAATAATAATAATAATAATAATAATAATAATAATAATAATAATAAATATGATATAATTGAAGAAGGAAATTGAACAAAAATACGAGGGAGTGGTTGACACATCGTCAGTGTGACTTTGTTTATGCTGGAGTGAACATTAGTCTCCCTGCTCTTCCAAACATTTCACAATAATTCATTGTGTTTGGTGCTTGTAGATTGAGTGTGACTGGAGTGGTAGAGGCAGTGATTGAGGCAATGGTATTTAATAACATAGTACATATTATTAATAACATGTATGTTATTAAATACCACTGCCTCAACTGCTGAATTATTGTGAAATGTTTGGAAGAGCAAGGAGACTAATGTTTACTCCAGCATAAAGAAAGTCACACTGACGATATGCCAACCACTCCCTCGTATTTTTGTACAATTTCCTTCTTCAGTTATATCGTATTTATTATTATTATTATTATTATTATTATTATTATTATTATTATTATTATTATTATTATTATTACTATTGTTATTATTAGCAATAGCAGAAATGTTCGATTCTTTGCTGTGTTCAAGAGTAAACACATGATGTCACCGTCTAATACCTTTCCTAATAGCCATTCCAATATGCAGTCATGAATGGGTTTACATTATTTATTCTGTAGTTTAATAGCAAACAATGAACAAACAAAACACTCACCACACAGTGGTGGGAGGGCTGGCTGCCAGTTGCGGGGGTCGGAGGGAAGGTAGCAGGGACTCGCAGTGGTGGAGGCATTGGTGGAGTCTGTGGTATTTAATAACATACATGTTATTAAATAACATACGTTATTAAAGCATAACATGTATATATTTAGTACAATTTACAACGTTTTCATGTATTTTATGATTATGCATTAAAATGGTATAAAATACCGACAGGTTGTTAGGTAAGACACATATGCAACAGTTAGGTATCTTTATTTCGAAACGTTTCGCCTACACAGTAGGCTTCTTCAGTCGAGTACAGAAAAGTTGATAGAAGCAGAAGATACTTGAAGACGATGTAATCAGTCCATCACCCTTAAAGTTTTGAGGTGGTCAGTCCCTCAGTCTGGAGAAGAGCATTGTTTCATATTGTTTCATTCCATGGAACAATGCTCTTCTCCAGACTGAGGGACTGACCACCTCAAAACTTTAAGGGTGATGGACTGATTACATCGTCTTCAAGTATCTTCTGCTTCTATCAACTTTTCTGTACTCGACTGAAGAAGCCTACTGTGTAGGCGAAACGTTTCGAAATAAAGATACCTAACTGTTGCATATGTGTCTTACCTAACAACATTTTATGATTATTCATGGTTCAACAAGTTAAGAAAGCAGTATTGTAATATATTTCCCTACAATATATTGGGGCACAAAACATTCACGGTTTTTCAACATTCGCGAGACTCTTGATCCCCTAACCCTCGCGAATGTTGAGGGAGACCTGTACTCAATTCTTGTGGCCTGAAAATTCACATGATCCTCAAAGTCCTGTGAAAACTTATCGTTTCAAATCAGTATTGTTTGGTGCAACATCCTCTCCATTCTTACTAGAAGCTACTCTAAATACACATTTGAAGAAATCAGAAAGTCCCTTCAAAGAAATCTTAAAGAAAAGTTTCTCTGTGGACAATCTTCAAGGTACTGTGAATAAAGAGGAGGATTTGAAATCCTTATACAGAGAAGCTAACAAGGAGATGAAAGAAGCAAATATGCCTCTAAGGATGTGGAATACAAATTCAATGCAATTAAGGGAACTTATCAAAGAAGATTTCCCTGAAACTGAAATTCCTGATTGCAACAATATGCTGGGACTTAATTGGAACACACAGGAAGATACTTTGAGTCTCAATAGGATAAACAATAAATCATGCAGTACACTCACTAAACGTAGTTTACTGTCAAAGGTATCACAATGTTTTGATCCTCTTGGACTCGTCTCACCAATTACCATAAAGGGTAAAATGCTTATGCAAGATGCATGGAAACTCAAAATTGGATGGGATGAGAACTTTTTATTATTATTATTATCACACTGGCCGATTCCCACCAAGGCAGGGTGGCCTGAAAAAGAAAAACTTTCACCATCATTCACTCCATCACTGTCTTGCCAGAAGGGTGCTTTACACTACAGTTTTTAAACTGCAACATTAACACCCCTCCTTCAGAGTGCAGGCACTGTACTTCCCATCTCCAGGACTCAAGTCCGGCCTGCCGGTTTCCCTGAACCCCTTCATAAATGTTACTTTGCTCACACTCCAACAGCATGTCAAGTATTAAAAACCATTCGTCTCCATTCACTCCTATCAAACATGCTCACGCACGCCTGCTGGAAGTCCAAGCCCCTCGCACACAAAACCTCCTTTACCCCCTCCCTCCAACCTTTCCTAGGCCGACCCCTACCCCGCCTTCCTTCCACTGCAGACTGATACACTCTTGAAGTTGTGTTCGAATGGTATATAATACCGACAAGATGAGATTAAGACACATGTGCAACATCTGGGTATCTTTATTGTAGACATTTCGCCATCCAGTGGCTTTATCAATACAAATTCTAGGACATAACTTGAAGACAGTAGAACTATGTACAGAAGATGAGGTAATCAGTCCCTCAACCTAGGAGTAGGTGCGAAGAGCACCATAGTCATGGAGACTCTTGAAGTCATTCTGTTTCGCTCCATTCTCTCTACATGTCCGAACCACCTCAACAACCCTTCCTCAGCCCTCTGGACAACAGTTTTGGTAATCTCGCACCTCCTCCTAACTTCCAAACTACGAATTCTCTGCATTATATTCACACCACACATTGCCCTCAGACATGACATCTCCACTGCCTCCAGCCTTCTCCTCGCTGCAACATTCATCACCCATGCTTCACACCCATATAAGAGCGTTGGTAAAAGTATACTCTCATACATTCCCCTCTTTGCCTCCAAGGACAAAGTTCTTTGTCTCCACAGACTCCGAAGTGCACCACTCACCCTTTTTCCCTCATCAATTCTATGATTCACCTCATCTTTCATAGACCCATCCGCTGACATGTCAACTCCCAAATATCTGAATACATTCACCTCCTCCATACTCTCTCCCTCCAATCTGATATCCAAACTTTCATCACCTAATCTTTTTGTTATCCTCATAACCTTACTCTTTCCTGTATTCACTTTCAATTTTCTTCTTTTGCACACCCTACCAAATTCATCCACCAATCTCTGCAACTTCTCTTCAGAATCTCCCAAGAGCACAGTATCATCAGCAAAGAGCAACTGTGACAACTCCCACTTTGTGTGTGATTCTTTATCTTTTAACTCCACGCCTCTTGCCAAGACCCTCGCATTTACTTCTCTTACAACCCCATCTATAAATATATTAAACAACCACGGTGACATCACACATCCTTGTCTAAGGCCTACTTTTACTGGGAAATAATTTCCCTCTTTCCTACATACTCTAACTTGAGCCTCACTATCCTCGTAAAAACTCTTCACTGCTTTCAGTAACCTACCTCCTACACCATACACCTGCAACATCTGCCACATTGCCCCCCTATCCACCCTGTCATATGCCTTTTCCAAATCCATAAATGCCACAAAGACCTCTTTAGCCTTATCTAAATACTGTTCACTTACATGCTTCACTGTAAACACCTGGTCCACACACCCCCTACCTTTCCTAAAGCCTCCTTGTTCATCTGCTATCCTATTCTCCGTCTTACTCTTAATTCTTTCAATAATAACTCTACCATACACTTTGCCAGGTATACTCAACAGACTTATCCCCCTATAATTTTTGCACTCTCTTTTATCCCCTTTGCCTTTATACAAAGGAACTATGCATGATCTCTGCCAATCCCCAGGTACCTTACCCTCTTCCATACATTTATTAAATAATTGCACCAACCACTCCAAAACTATATCCCCACCTGCTTTTAACATTTCTATCTTTATCCCATGAATCCCGGCTGCCTTACCCCCTTTCATTTTACCTACTGCCTCACGAACTTCCCCCACACTCACAACTGGCTCTTCCTCACTCCTACAAGATGTTCCTCCTTGCCCTATACACGAAATCACAGCTTCCCTATCTTCATCAACATTTAACAATTCCTCAAAATATTCCCTCCATCTTCCCAATACCTCTAACTCTCCATTTAATAACTCTCCTCTCCTATTTTTAACTGACAAATCCATTTGTTCTCTAGGGTTTCTTAACTTGTTAATCTCACTCCAAAACTTTTTCTTGTTTTCAACAAAATTTGTTGATAACATCTCACCCACTCTCTCATTCGCTCTCTTTTTACATTGCTTCACCACTCTCTTAACCTCTCTCTTTTTTCTCCATATACTCTTCCCTCCTTGTATCACTTCTACTTTGTAAAAACTTTTCATATGCTAACTTTTTCTCCCTTACTACTCTCTTCACATCATCATTCCACCAATCGCTCCTCTTCCCTCCCGCACCCATTTTCCTGTAACCACAAACTTCTGCTGAACACTCTAACACTACATTTTTAAACCTACCCCATACCTCTTCGACCCCATTGCCTATGCTCTCATTAGCCCATCTATCCTCCAATAGCTGTTTATATCTTACCCTAACTGCCTCCTCTTTTAGTTTATAAACCTTCACCTCTCTCTTCCCTGATGCTTCTATTCTCCTTGTATCCCATCTACCTTTTACTCTTAGTGTAGCTACAACTAGAAAGTGATCTGATATATCTGTGGCCCCTCTATAAACATGTACATCCTGAAGTCTACTCAACAGTCTTTTATCTACCAATACATAATCCAACAAACTACTGTCATTTCGCCCTACATCATATCTTGTATACTTATTTATCCTCTTTTTCTTAAAATATGTATTACCTTTAACTAAACCCCTTTCTATACAAAGTTCAATCAAAGGGCTCCCATTATCATTTACACCTGGCACCCCAAACTTACCTACCACACCCTCTCTAAAAGTTTCTCCTACTTTAGCATTCAGGTCCCCTACCACAATTACTCTCTCACTTGGTTCAAATGTTCCTATACATTCACTTAACATCTCCCAAAATCTCTCTCTCTCCTCTGCATTCCTCTCTTCTCCAGGTGCATACACGCTTATTATGACCCACTTCTCGCATCCAACCTTTACTTTAATCCACATAATTCTTGCATTTACACATTCATATTCTCTTTTCTCCTTCCATAACTGATCATTCAACATTACTGCTACCCCTTCCTTTGCTCTAACTCTCTCAGATACTCCAGATTTAATCCCATTTATTTCCCCCCACCGAAACTCCCCTACCCCCTTCAGCTTTGTTTCGCTTAGGGCCAGGGCATCCAACTTCTTTTCATTCATAACATCAGCAATCATCTGTTTCTTGTCATCCGCACTACATCCACGCACATTTAAGCATCCCAGTTTTATAAAGTTTTTCTTCTTCTCTTTTTTAGTAAATGTCTACAGGAGAAGGGGTTACTAGCCCATTGCTCCTGGCATTTTAGTCGCCTCATACGACACGCATGGCTTACAGAGGAAAGATTCTTTTCCACTTCCCCATGGACAATAGAGGAAAAAAAAGAGGAACAAGAGCTATTTAGAAATAGGAGAAAAACCTAGATGTATGTATATATATACTATATGCATGTGCGTGTCTGTGAAGTGTGACCAAGGTGTAAGTAGGAGTAGCAAGATATCCCTGTTATCTAGCATGTTTCTTAGACAGAAATAGAAACCAGCAATCCTACTATCATGCAAAACAGTTACAGGTTTCTGTTTCACAGTCATCTGGCAGGACGGTAGTACTTCCCTGGGTGGTTGCTGCCTACCAACCTACTACCTATTTATTTATTTATTTATTTATTTATTTATTTACAATTTGAGCACACATACAGAGGTACAAAAAAATACAGATAAGAGCAGCATGCCAAAGCCACTTATACTATGCATAGCATTACGGGCTGGCTTAAAATTAACTTAAGATTAACTAAGCAATGATGAAATCAGTGATAAAACATTAATGTAAACATATTACTATAAAGCACAAGTGAGTATTACAAAGACAGGTCATATGGTTGCATGCATTGTTGTACATTCAGTCATATGGAGTATTCTGTTAGGTAGTGTATTTAAAAAATAATAAAGTTAGATTGGGTTTTAGGTTTAACATTTATGTGATATAATTGTGAGAAACATTTAAGATATACAATTTATAAGGTTCAGTTATTCAGTATTTATTTGGTTTTGGGTGAGTAAGTGATCTTTGAGAAGAGACTTGAATTTATAAACAGGTAGTGTTTCTTTTATATTTACAGGTAATGAATTCCAGATTTTAGGGCCTTTTATGTGCATTGAGTTTTTGCATAGTGTGAGATGGACACGAGGAACATCAAAGAGTGATCTGTGCCTTGTGTTATGGTCATGTGTTCTGTTGAGGTTGGCAAGGAGATGTTTGAGGGGAGGGTTAATATCAGAGTTAAGTGTTCTATGTATGTAATAGGTGCAGTAATAAGTATGGATGTTTTGTATGGTGAGTAGGTTTAGTGTATTGAATATTGGTGGAGTGTGCTGCCTGTAGTGAGAATTTGTTATCATTCTAACTGCAGCCTTTTGTTGGGTAATTAGTGGTCTGAGATGGTTAATTGTTGTTGAGCCCCATGCACAAATTCCATAGGTGAGATAGGGGTAAATAATTGAGTGATATAGGGACAGGAGGGCTGACTGTGGAGCATAGTACCGTATCTTCGATAGTATGCCTACAGTCTTGGAAATTTTCTTAGAAATTTGTTGTATATGTGTATGAAATTTGAGTCTATTATCAAGGTGGATTCCTAAGAATTTTCCCTCTGTTAGCTTTGTGATAGGTGATCCATTTATCATTATGTTAAGAGGGACATCTGTAGCTCTGTTACCAAACTGAATGAAGTAGGTTTTGTCAATGTTTAGTGTAAGTTTGTTAGTCCTCATCCAGGTAGATATTTTCTGTAATTCGGTATTTACAGTATTGGCTAGCGTGACTGGGCTCGGGTGGGAGAAGACGTATGTAGTGTCATCTGCAAATAGTGTGGGTTTGAGTAATTGCGAAGCATTTGGTAGGTCATTTATGTATAGGAGAAAGAGAAGAGGGCCAAGGACACTTCCCTGTGGGACACCAACTGTAATTGGTTGTGCAGAAGAGTTTGCCCCATTTGCGTACACATATTGGCTTCTGTTGCTGAGGTATGACTTGAAGTAGTTGAGGGAGTGCCCTCTTATACCATAGTGTGACAATTTTACGTGGAGCAAGTCATGGTCAACTGTATCAAAAGCTTTACGTAAGTCAATGAAGATCCCCAGTGGGACTTCTTTTTTCTCTATTGCAGTGTATATATGTTCTAGCATGTGTATAATAGCATCATTAGTATTTTTATTAGGCCTGAATCCTAATTGGCAGGGGTTGAGTATGTTTTGGGAGATAAGGTAGGAGTAGATTCGTTTATGAATTAATTTTTCGAAGATTTTTGAGAGAGGGTGTAAGTTGGATATTGGCCTATAGTTATTCAACTCTGTTTGGTCTCCTCCTTTGTGAATCGGGGTGACCCTTGCTATTTTGAGTACTGTAGGGAAGGTGGAGGATTCAATGGATTTGTTAAAGAGTGTTGCAATGATTGGTGATAGCACTTGTGACACTTTTTTGTATATAAAGGGTGGTAAGGTATTTAAATCTCCTGCCTTGTTTTTTAGTGCGTTGATAATAAGGGAGACTTCGTATGGGTTAGTCGGAGCTAGGAACAGTGTGTTCGGGTAGTTGCCGGTGAGGTAGTCATTTGGTGAGGTATCTGAGCTTGGGATTTTATTGGCAAGGTTTTGTCCTATAGTGGAGAAGAAATCATTGAGTCTGTTTGCTGTTTCCGTTGGTGGGAGTTGGAGTTCATCTGATTTTGCTAATTTTATTTCGGTATTTCGTGATATCTTTTTTGTTCCCAGAATTTCTGATAGGGTTTTCCAGGTCTTTTTTATATCACGTTGTAAGTTGGATAATCAGTTCTCATAATACAATTTTTTTGCCCTTCTTATCAGGCTGGTTAGGATTGACGAGTAACGTTTTGTTTGGTCTCCGGTTATGTGACCCATTCTGTACTGTTTTTCATATTGGTGTTTTGTATTTATGGATTTGAGAATGCTGGGTGTTAGCCAGGGACTGTTCAGTCTCTTAGCTGTCATCTGTTTACTTTTTTTAGGGCAGTGCTTGTTATAGAGGTATTGGGTCTTTTTTAGAAAATTATTAATACATTCGTCAATATCTGTATAGATTTCTAGCTCAGTGTGCCAGTCAATGTTTGCTACTGCTGTTGTGAAGTTATTAATGGCTGCCTCATTGTGAAGTCTGAAGGTGACTTTAGTAGTGTCTTGGGGTAGTTTACCAAGAGTTGTTATGAGGAAAGTAGGGTAGTGGTCTGTGGTATTATCTGTAATTATGCCTGATTTTAAAGGGGATATGGTGTTGGTCCAGATGTGGTCAAGTAGGGAAAGACTAGTCTCTGTAACTCTTGTAGGTTTTGTTACTGTTGGTAGCAACATACAGTTACTCATTGTGTTTGTGAATTCAGTAACGTGTGGGTCCTGGTCTTGCAGGAGATTTATATTGAAGTCACCTGAGAGTAGTAAGTGATCTTTGTTCATGCGTGCATCAGTTATCATACTTCCTAGGTTTTGACTAAATTGGCTAATGTTTGACTGTGGAACTCTGTAGATGTTTATCAATGTGAGAGGTTTTTGTAGGTATTTGGATTTGAATTTGGCTATTATATATTCCCCATGTTCATCCCTTGTGCAAGTATTAGTGATACATTCTAGTTGGTCTGAGTAGTATATGGCTGTGCCACCCCCTTGTTGGTCTGGCCTACAGTTGTGTATGGCTGTGTAACCAGGAATGGCATAGACATCTGTACTATCAGGCTTTAGCCAGGTTTCAGTTAGTGTAATGATGGACATATTGGCATGTAAGGAATTTAGTAATGCTATGAGGTCATCGTAATGCTTGCTTAAAGATCTGATATTGTAGTTAAAGATAGTTATGTTGTTGTTGGCACTGAGAAGTGCCTTTGATTGTTCTGCAGTGTAGTAATTAGAGTAACTGTTTGATTCATTTAAGTCATTAAATAAGAGGTTGGTATCAGGATCAATGCTTGTAATCATAAGATTTGTAGTGAATCTATAGTTAGAATTAAGTATAAAACAAAGTAAATAGTCTTAAGCTAAAAAATAGCACCTGAATTATTTAACAAATGTAAAATAATGAGCTAAGGTAGTTTTTTTTTTTTTTTTTTTTTAAGCTAAAATAAAGGAGACAATATAAAAGGGACTAATACAAATAAAGTGATGATCAAATAATGGAGCTTGGGAATATGATAGTAGGTAGTACTATAGTACTATAGTACTATAGTATTATAGTATAAAATTATAATATAAAAGGGACTAATATAAGTTGTGGTGAACAATAAAGTGGTAATCAAATAAATGAGCTTTGGAATATAATGGCAAAATTGTGAACTTATTCTACTTTAGCACCTGAGAATAGCACCTTGATTATTTTAACAATTGTGAATATATAAACTAGGGTAGTTTTTTTTTTTTTTTTAACAAGTCGGCCGTCTCCCACCGAGGCAGGGTGACCCAAAAAAGAAAGAAAATCCCCAAAAAGAAAATACTTTCATCATCATTCAACACTTTCACCACACTCGCACATTATCACTGTTTTTGCAGAGGTGCTCAGAATACAACAGTCTAGAAGCATACACATATAAAGATACACAACATATCCCTCCAAACTGCCAATATCCCAAACCCCTCCTTTAAAGTGCAGGCATTGTACTTCCCATTTCCAGGACTCAAGTCCGACTATATGAAAATAACCGGTTTCCCTGAATCCCTTCACTAAATATTACCCTGCTCACACTCCAACAGATCGTCAGGTCCCAAGTACCATTCGTCTCCACTCACTCCTATCTAACGCGCTCACGCACGCTTGGTAGGGTAGTTATATAAAGCTAAAATAAAGGAGAAAATATATAAGGGACTAAAATTAAGTAATGGTAAACAAAGTTAAATGGACAGATGGTCACTATGAAATAATATTGCTTTAGGAGTAATATTTGATTTGTAATATTAAATAAATTGAGCAGTTTATTGCACAATAAAAAGTAAAAAAAAAAAATTAGGTAGTTGGTACTAGCTAGCAAAAGATAGTTTTGGTACTTGCAAAAAAGTAATTGGAATATACACTAATTGCATACACAATGAAAAGTGACTAAAAAACAAGTTGTGATAAACAAAATTAAATGGACAGGTAAGAATAATGAATATTATTAATTTGGAGTAAGATTTGACTTGTAATTTAAAATTATGAGCAATTAGTAGCAGTAAGAAAGAAGTATAGAGTATTGGAGGTAGTTGGCATTAGCTAGTGATGAAAAATAATAAAAATAATAATGCACAATATAATAGTAACGTACACTATATGCACCACACGTATATATGTATTAAGGGCACTTATCTAATCTGTTACAGAAATGTCAGCTTTTCTAAGGAAGGTAGAGAAATCATGTTCGTTTGAGATGGTATATTGTTGTCCTGTTGATGTTTTCCTTACTAGTATTTTCCCATCTCGCATGAAACACTGATGTATTTTGTTTTCCTGTTTAAGTTTTCTCAGCCTGAACAGAAGGTTTTGACGTTTTTTTGTTAGACACTCATTTATGTACACTCCATTTTTCATTGTAATTGCTGATTTAATTAGGTCCTTTCTTTTATCGTATGAATGAAGTCGGATCATTATTCTGTGTTTACTTCCTGGTTTTCCTAGCAAACGTGTTTCTTTGATCTCATTGTTTTGCACGATGACTTGTACGTGGTTCTGTATTATCCTGATAGCAGTTTCTTTGCACTGTGCTTGTGTTATGTGGACTGTTTATTATAACTGCATCAGACAACTTATCTTGTTCAGTTTTGTCGTCTTGGAAATCAAGGTATTCATTTAGTCGAGTGTGCATGTTCTGATTCCAGTCCTTAATTGCTTCTTCAACCTTCATATTTATTGTTGTTATTTGCTCAGTGTGACTGGCTATAGCTGCTTTTAGAGTATTTTCTGTGTCAACACTTCCCGATGTAATCTTCTCTTCAAGGTTTTGGATCTTGTTCTCGAGGTTGGTTATCTTGGATTCTCGTCGCTCGAGTGTTGCTTTGATATCTTTGATTTCATTTTCTAGAGCAACGATGTAGTCCTTGATATTGGCAGGAATAATCATACCTGAGTTATCATGGGTGAATCCTTTGAAGGGAGTGGAGTTGGAGGGGGAGTCAGCCATGTTTGTTGTTGTTGTTGTTGTTGCCTGGGTGATATATATATATATATATATATATATACATGTATATACAGTGGACCCCCGGTTAACGAACATTTTTCATTCCAGTAGTATGTTCAGGTGCCAGTACTGACCGAATTTTTTCCCATAAGGAATATTGTGAAGTAGATTAGTCAATTTCAGACCCCCAAACATACACGTACGAACGCACTTACATAAATACACTTACATAATTGGTCGCATTTGGAGGTGATCGTTATGCGGGGGTCCACTGTACTATATATATACATATATATATATATATATATATAGAAATATACATATATATATATATATATATATATATATATATATATATATATATATATATATGTATATATATATATATATGTATATATATATGTATATATATATATATATATATATATATATATCTATATATATATATATATATATATATATATATATATATATATATATATATATATATATATATATATATATATATATATATATATATATATATATATATATATATATATATATATATATATATATATATATATATATATATATATATATTTCAACAAGTCGGTCGTCTCCCACCGAGGCATTGTGACCCAAAAAAGAAAGAAAATCCCCAAAAAGAAAATACTTTCATCATCATTCAACACTTTCACCACACTCACATATTATCACTGCTTTTGCAGAGGTGCCCAGAATACAACAGTTTAGAAGCATATACGTATAAAGATACACAACATATCCCTCCAAACTGCCAATATCCCAAACCACTCCTTAAAGTGCAGGCATTGTACTTCACATTTCCTGGACTCAAGTCCGACTATATGAAAATAACCGGTTTCCCTGAATCCCTTCACTAAATATTACCCTGCTCACACTCCAACATATCGTCAGGTCCCAAGTATCATTCGTCTCCATTCACTCCTATCTAACATGCTCATGCACGCTTGCTGGAAGTCCAAGCCCCTCGCCCACAAAACCTCCTTTACCCCCTCTTTCCAACCCTTTCGAGGACGACCCCTACCCCTCTTTCCTTCCCCTATAGATTTATATGCTTTCCATGTCATTCTACTTTGATCCATTCTCTCTAAATGACCAAACCACCTCAACAACCCCTCTTCTGCCCTCTGACTAATGCTTTTATTAACTCCACACCTTCTCCTAATTTCCACACTCCGAATTTTCTGCATAATATTTACACCACACATTGCCCTTAGACAGGACATCTCCACTGCCTCCAACCGTCTCCTCGCTGCTGCATTTACCACCCAAGCTTCACATCCATATAAGAGTGTTGGTACTACTATACTTTCATACATTCCCTTCTTTGCCTCCATAGATAACGTTTTTTGACTCCACATATACCTCAACGCACCACTCACCTTTTTTCCCTCATCAATTCTATGATTAACCTCATCCTTCATAAATCCATCCGCCGACACGTCAACTCCCAAGTATCTGAAAACATTCACTTCTTCCATACTCCTCCTCCCCAATTTGATATCCAATTTTTCTTTATCTAAATCATTTGATACCCTCATCACCTTACTCTTTTCTATGTTCACTTTCAACTTTATACCTTTACACACATTCTCAAACTCATCCACTAACCTTTGCAATTTTTCTTTAGAATCTCCCATAAGCACAGTATCATCAGCAAAAAGTAACTGTGTCAATTCACATTTTGAATTTGATTCCCCATAATTTAATCCTACCCCTCTCCCGAACACCCTAGCATTTACTTCTTTTACAACCCCATCTATAAATATATTAAACAACCATGGTGACATTACACATCCCTGTCTAAGACCTACTTTTATTGGGAAGTATTCTCCCTCTCTTCTACACACCCTAACCTGAGCCTCACTATCCTCATAAAAGCTCTTTACAGCATTTAGTAACTTACCACCTATTCCATAAACTTGCAACATCTGCCACATTGCTCCTCTATCCACTCTATCATATGCCTTTTCTAAATCCATAAATGCAATAAAAACTTCCCTACCTTTATCTAAATACTGTTCACATATATGCTTCAATGTAAACACTTGATCTGCACATCCCCTACCCACTCTGAAGCCTCCTTGCTCATCCGCAATTCTACATTCTGTCTTACCTCTAATTCTTTCAATTATAACCCTACCGTATACTTTTCCTGGTATACTCAGTAAACTTATTCCTCTATAATTTTTACAATCTCTTTTGTCCCCTTTCCCTTTATATAAAGGGACTATACATGCTCTCCGCCAATCCCTAGGTACCTTCCCCTCTTTCATACATTTATTAAACAAAAGTACCAACCACTCCAACACTATATCCCCCCCTGCTTTTAACATTTCTGTCATGATCCCATCAGTTCCAGCTGCTTTACCCCCTTTCATTCTACGTAATGCCTCACGTACCTCCACCACACTTACATTCTGCTCTTCTTCACTCCTAAAAGATGGTATACCTCCCTGGCCAGTGCATGAAATTACTGCCTCCCTTTCTTCCTCAACATTTAAAAGTTCCTCAAAATATTCTCGCCATCTACCTAATACCTCCCTCTCCCCATCTACTAACTCCCCTACTCTGTTTTTAACGGACAAATCCATACTTTCCCTAGGCTTTCTTAAATTGTTTAACTCACTTCAAATTTTTTTCTTATTTTCATTAAAATTTCTTGACAATGCCTCTCCCACTCTTTCATCTGCTCTCCTTTTGCACTCTCTCACCACTCTCTTCACCTTTCTTTTACTCTCCATATACTCTGCTCTTCTTATAACACTTCTGCTTTGTAAAAACCTCTCGTAAGCTACTTTTTTCTCTTTTATCACACCCTTTACTTCATCATTCCACCAATCACTCCTCTTTCCTCCTGTCCCCACCCTCCTATAACCACAAACTTCTGCCCCACATTCTAATACTGCATTTTTAAAACTATTCCAACCCACCTAGGGAGGAACTACCATCCTGCCAAGTGAGTGTAAAATGAAAGCCTGATTACAGATTACAGGTATGTCTTGCTACTTCTACTTACACTTAGGTCACACTACACATACATGTACACATTTATTTATACACACTCATCTGAGTTTTCTTTGATTTTATCTTAATATTTCTTGGTCTTATTACTTTTCCTTTTATATCCATGGGGAAGTGGAATAAGAATCTTTCCTCCGTAAGCCATGCGTGTTTTAAAATTCAACTAAAATGCCAGGAACAATGGGCTAGTAACCCCTTTTCCTGTAAAGATTACTAAAAAGAAAAAGAAGAAGAAAATTGTCAAAGTGGGAAGTCTGAATGTGCGTGGATGTTGTGCAGATGATAAGAAAGAGATGATTGTGGATGTTATGAATGAGAAGAAGCTGGATGTCCTGGCTTTAAGTGAAACAAAGCTGAAGGGGGTGGGAGAGTTTCAGTGGAGAGGAATAAATGGGATTAAGTCAGGGGTTTCAAATAGAGTTAAAGCTAAAGAAGGAGTAGCAATAATGTTGAAGGATAAGCTATGGCAGGAAAAGAGGGACTATAAATGTATTAATTCAAGGATTATGTGGAGTAAAATAAAGATTGGATGTGAAAAGTGGGTTATAATAAGCATGTATGCACCTGGAGAAGAGAGAAGTATAGAGGAGAGAGAGAGAGATTTTGGGAAATGTTGAGTGAATGCGTGGAGAGTTTTGAATCAAGTGTGAGAGTAATGGTGGTTGGGAATTTCAATGCTAAAGTGGGTAAAAATGTTATGGAGGGAGTAGTAGGTAAATTTGGGGTGCCAGGGGTAAATGCAAATGGGGAGCCTTTAATTGAGCTATGTGTAGAAAGAGATTTGGTAATAAGTAATACATATTTTATGAAAAAGAGGATAAATAAATATACAAGGTATGATGTAGCACGTAATGAAAGTAGTTTATTAGATTATGTATTGGTGGATAAAAGGTTGATGGGTAGGCTCCAGGATGTACATGTTTATAGAGGGGCAACTGATATATCGGATCATTATTTAGTTGTAGCTACAGTTAGAGTAAGAGGTAGATGGGAAAAGAGGAAGGTGGCAACAACAAGTAAGAGGGAGGTGAAAGTGTATAAACTAAGGGAGGAGGAAGTTCGGGTGAGATATAAGCGACTATTGGCAGAAAGGTGGGCTAGTGCAAAGATGAGTAGTGGGGGGGTTGAAGAGGGTTGGAATAGTTTTAAAAATGCAGTATTAGAATGTGGGGCAGAAGTTTGTGGTTATAGGAGGGTGGGGGCAGGAGGAAAGAGGAGTGATTGGTGGAATGATGAAGTAAAGGGTGTGATAAAAGAGAAAAAGGTAGCTTATGAGAGGTTTTTACAAAGCAGAAGTGTTATAAGAAGAGCAGAGTATATGGAGAGTAAAAGAAAGGTAAAGAGAGTGGTGAGAGAGTGCAAAAGGAGAGCAGATGATAGAGTGGGAGAGGCACTGTCAAGAAATTTTAATGAAAATAAGAAAAAATTTTGGAGTGAGTTAAACAAGTTAAGAAAGCCTAGGGAATGTATGGATTTGTCAGTTAAAAACAGAGTAGGGGAGTTAATAGATGGGGAGATGGAGGTATTAGGTAGATGGTGAGAATATTTTGAGGAACTTTTAAATGTTAAGGAAGAAACAGAGGCAGTAATTTCATGCACTGGTCAGGGAGGTATACCATCTTTTAGGAGTGAAGAAGAGCAGAATGTAAGTGTGGGGGAGGTACGTGAGGCATTACAGAAAATGAAAAGGGGTAAAGCAGCTGGAACTGATGGGATCATGACAGAAATGTTAAAAGCAGGGGGGGATATAGTGTTGGAGTGGTTGGTACTTTTGTTTAATAAATGTATGAAAGAGGGGAAGGTACCTAGGGATTGGCGGAGAGCATGTATAGTCCCTTTATATAAAGGGAAACGGGACAAAAGAGACTGTAAAAATTATAGAGGAATAAGTTTACTGAGTATACCAGGAAAAGTGTACGGTAGGGTTATAATTGAAAGAATTAGAGGTAAGACAGAATGTAGGATTGCGGATGAGCAAGGAGGTTTCAGAGTGGGTAGGGGATGTGTAGATTAAGTGTTTACATTGAAGTATATATGTGAACAGTATTTAGATAAAGGTAGGGAAGTTTTTATTGCATTTATGGATTTAGAGAAGGCATATGATAGAGTGGATAGAGGAGCAATGTGGCAGATGTTGCAAGTATATGGAATAGGTGGTAAGTTATTAAATGCTGTAAAGAGTTTTTATGAGGATAGTGAGGCTCAGGTTAGGGTGTGTAGAAGAGAGGGAGACTACTTCCCGGTAAAAGTAGGTCTTAGACAGGGATGTGTAATGTCACCATGGTTGTTAAATATATTTATAGATGGGGTTATAAAGGAAGTAAATGCTAGGGTGTTTGGGAGAGGGGTGGGATTAAATTTTGGGGAATCAAATTCAAAATGGGAATTGACACAGTTACTTTTTGCTGATGATACTGTGCTTATGGGAGATTCTAAAGAAAAATTGCAAAGGTTAGTAGATGAGTTTGGGAATGTGTGTAAAGGTAGAAAGTTGAAAGTGAACATAGAAAAGAGTAAGGTGATGAAGGTATCAAATGATTTAGATAAAGAAAAATTGGATATCAAATTGGGGAGGAGGAGTATGGAAGAAGTGAATGTTTTCAGATACTTGGGAGTTGACGTGTTGGCGGATGGATTTATGAAGGATGAGGTTAATCATAGAATTGATGAGGGAAAAAAGGTGAGTGGTGCGTTGAGGTATATGTGGAGTCAAAAAACGTTATCTATTGAGGCAAAGAAGGGAATGTATGAAAGTATAGTAGTACCAACACTCTTAAATGGGTGTGAAGCTTGGGTGGTAAATGCAGCAGTGAGGAGACGGTTGGAGGCAGTGGAGATGTCCTGTTTAAGGGCAATGTGTGGTGTGAATATTATGCAGAAAATTCGGAGTGTGGAAATTAGGAAAAGGTGTGGAGTTAATAAAAGTATTAGTCAGAGGGCAGAAGAGGGGTTGTTGAGGTGGTTTGGTCATTTAGAGAGAATGGATCAAAGTAGAATGACATGGAAAGCATATAAATTTATAGGGGAAGGAAGGCTGGGTAGGGGTTGTCCTCGAAAGGGTTGGAGAGAGGGGGTAAAGGAGGTTTTGTGGGCAAGGGGCTTGGACTTCCAGCAAGCGTGCGTGAGCGTGTTAGATAGGAGTGAATGGAGACGAATGGTACTTGGGACCTGACGATCTGTTGGAGTGTGAGCAGGGTAATATTTAGTGAAGGGATTCAGGGAAACCGGTTATTTTCATATAGTCGGACTTGAGTCCTGGAAATGGGAAGTACAATGCTTGCACTTTAAAGGAGGGGTTTGGGATATTGGCAGTTTGGAGGGATATGTTGTGTATCTTTATATGTGTATGCTTCTAAACTGTTGTATTCTGAGCATGTCTGCAAAAACAGTGATAATGTGCGAGTGTGGTGAAAGTGTTGAATGATGATGAAAGTATTTTCTTTTTGGGGATTTTCTTTCTTTTTTGGGTCACCCTGCCTCGGTGGGAGACGGCCGACTTGTTGAAAAAAAAAAAAAAAATATGCAGTGGACCCCCGCATAACGATCACCTCCGAATGCAACCAATTATGTAAGTGTATTTATGTAAGTGCGTTTGTACATGTATGTTTGGGGGTCTGAAATGGACTAATCTACTTCACAATATTCCTTATGGGAACAAATTCGGTCAGTACTGGCACCTGAACATACTTCTGGAGTGAAAAAATATCGTTAACCGGGGGTCCACTGTATATATTCACATACACATATATATTTTCTTTCTTTCTTTCTTTCTTTCTTTCTTTCAACACACCGACCGTATCCCACCAAGGCGGGGTGGCCTAAAAGAAAAAAACAAAAGTTTCTCCTTTTATATTTAGTAATATATACAGGGGAAGGGGTTACTAGCCCCTTGCTCCCGGCATTTTAGTCGCCTCTTATGATGTTACTCCAAACAGCTAATATCCCAAAACCATCCTTTAAAGTGCAGGCATTGCACTTACCATTTCCAGGACTCAAGTCCAGCTAACCAGTTTCCCTGAATCCCTTCACAAAATATTACCATTTTCACACTCCAACAACTCGTTAGATTCCAAAAACCATTCACCTCCATTCACTCCTGTCTAACACACTCATGCACACTTGCTAGAAGTCCAAGCCCCTAGCCCACATAACCTCCTTTACCTCCTCCCTCCAACCTTTCCTAGGGCGGCCTCTACCCTGCCTTCCTTTCCCTACAGATTTATACGCTCTCCACGGGTAATATTTTGTGAAGGGATTCAGGGAAACTGGCTAGCTGGACTTGAGTCCTGGAAGTGGGAAGTACAATGCCTGAACTTAAAAGGAGGGGTTTGGGATGTTATCTGTTTGGGAGTGACATCTAAACTGTTGTATCTGGGCACCTCTGCAAAGACAAATGGAACATGTATGATCTGTAATAATAAAATAATTTTTTTTCAACACATCAGCCATGTTTGTTAACATTTCTCTCAACTGCAATTGGAACATGTATGTTCTGTGTTTGTGTAAGTTATCAATTTTAAGTTTTTATAGTAGATTTGTGTATTTTTTGGAAGTAAATGATAAAATAGGCTAGTATCTACATATTTTTTATGCATTCATGACATATTTAACTTTTTCTTAATTTTTTCAGCCACAAATCTCCAAAAAAATTTCCATTATGTTTATTAACCCTTTCAGGGTTTCGGCCGTACTAGTACGGCTTACGCTCCAGTGTCCATGACGTACAAGTACGCATAAATTCTAGCGCCTGCAAATCTAGTGAGAGAAAGCTGGTAGGCCTACATATGAAAGAATGGGTCTATGTGGTCAGTGTGCACAGTATATAAAACATCCTGCAGCACACAGTGCGTAATGAGAAAAAAAAAAACTTTGACCGTGTTTTTGGATTAAAACAGCTACTTTGCCCTATATTTTCGTATGGTATTTATTGTTGTATTCTAGTTTCCCTAGTCTCACTCTATGGAATGGAAGTCATATTAAAGAAATTGAAATGATTTTGACTGGTTTTACAATGAAAAGTACCTTGAAATTGAGCTCAAAATAGCAGAAATGTTTGATTTTTACCAAAGTTCAAAAGTAAACAAATCATGCTAAGCGTCCAATACGCGTCAACTGGTGAGTCTGATATTCTTTCACAAGTGCGCTGATATTATTTATACCATTTCTACACTAATGCAGTAGTCTGCATAACAGTAAATCTTATTTTTTTTGTGAGAATAAAAATTCAAAGTGGAAAGCAAAAAAAATGTAAGAGGGGCCTGGGGACGTGACTAATGAACAGAGGAAATGTTATTTTAGTGCCAGGAATGTCTTTCTTGTTTATTCTGGACCCTATTTGGAAATTGACACCTTTTGAAATTTGTGTGAAATTGGCAAAATTGCTGAATTCTGACCACTGTATTGGATAGTTGAAATTGGTAAATTGGTGATTTCTTGTACTCATTCGATAGAAAAAATGGAGTTCTAGCAAAATAGTTATGATTTTTGTCGACTAGTACATTGGAATTGGCCGAAAATAGGGCTCAAAGTGGGCAAAATCGCCGATGCATAAACATCGTCGAGACCGCTAACTTCATGAGAGCATAATTCCGTAAGTTTTCCATCAAATTTCATACTTTTGCTGTCATTATGATCAAGAATAGATTATCTTTTCTTAAGAAAAACTATTTTTTTTTTTTTTGAAATTTGGGGGACCCTGAGAACAAGTCTCTGAGAGGGCCTGTGGACCCTGAAAGGGTTAAAAAATCCATGTATAAGTGGACCCGTGTAGGTCAAACCCGTGTTTATTTATTTATTTATTTATTTATTTTTTTTATGTCTTTGCAAATATTACATTGAGATAATGTATTTACAATAAAGAGTTGCAGTGCAAAGAGAGCCTCTATTATGTCTAGGCATTATGGGCCGACTTAACATTATTGGCTTACTGATTACTTAACACTAAGAATTATATAATCTGTTGTACAGTAGAATATTAATTATATCATAGTTGTACAGCAGGTTATTAATTGTAAGTGAATCTAATTTATACAAGACAAATTTTTTTTTTTTTTTTTTAACAAGTCGGCCGTCTCCCACCGAGGCAGGGTGACCCAAAAAGAAAGAAAATCCCCAAAAAGAAAATACTTTCATCATCATTCAACACTTTCACCTCACTCACACATAATCACTGTTTTTGCAGAGGTGCTCAGAACACAGTAGTTTAGAAGCATATACGTATAAAGATACACAACATATCCTTCCAAACTGCTAATATCCCGAACCCCCTCCTTTAGAGTGCAGGCATTGTATTTCCCATTTCCAGGACTCAAGTCCGGCTATACAAAAATAACCGGTTTCTCTGAATCCCTTCGCTAAATATTACCCTGCTCACACTCCAACAGATCATCAGATCTGTTATTTTCCTGTCGACAATGGATAAAAGGTTCAAAAGTAATTGTTGAAATTATGATATGGGAATACAGATTGAGTATGTGAGTTCTGAGTATTTAGCATTTAGTCTGTGGTGATTAAGTGTTGTTCAAGGGTCAACTGTATTAGTAGATAAAAGGTTGATGGGTAGACTTCTGGATGTGCATGTTTTTAGAGGATTGACAGAGATAGACCAGGTACAAAGAGAATGTCATCAGCAGGTAAGAGAAAAGTGAACGTTTATAAATTAAAGGAGATAGAGCAAAATATAAGCAACTCTTTGGAGAAAGGTGGAGTAGAGAGAGTGCAAGTTATGAGGAAGGGATAGAGAAGGCATGGGGTAGATTTAAGAATGTAGTATTAGAGTGTTCAGCAGAAGTGTGTGGGTATATAAGTATGGGTGTATGAGGGAAGAGGACTGACTGGTGCAGTAACAAGGTACAGAGGGTGGTAAGGAAGAAAAAGTTTGCTTATAAAAGGTTTTTACAATGTAGAAGTGATATACAGATGTAGGAGTATATGGAGAGTAAAAGAGAGAGGTTAAAAGAGTGGTAAGGAGAGTTAATGAGAGAGTGGGAGAGGTTTTGTCAACAAATTTTTGAAGAGAAAAGGTTTTGGAGAGAGAACAGTAAGTTGAGAAAGCCTAGGGAACAAATGGTTTTAACAGTTAAACACAAAAGAGGGGAGCCAGTAGATGGAGGTACTGGAAAGATGGAGAGAATATTTTGAGGAACTGTTGAATGTTGATGAAGAGACAGAGGTGTAATTTTTTACATTGGGCAGGGAGATATGACACCTTGTAGGATTGAGGAAGAACCAGATGTGAGTCTAGGGAAGTTGCAGTTAAGGTAGATGGTATTAATACACAAATGTTAAAAGCAGGTGGGGATATAGTTTTGAAGTGATTGGTGTATTTGTTCGATATATGTGTGAAAGGGGGGGGGAGGTACCTAGAGATTGGCAGAGAGCATGCATAGTTCTTTTGTGTAAAGGAAAAGAGAATAAAATAATGTGTAAGAATTATTGGGAAATTAGCCTTTTAAGTATACCAGGTAAAGCATATGGTAGATTTGTTACTGAAGGAATTACTGGTAAGACAGAGTAGGATTGCAGAGGAGAAAAGTAGTTTTAGGAAGGATGGTGGATGGGTAGACCAAGTGTTTACTTGGAAGCACATAAAGAATACTTAGATAAAGTTAAGGAACGTTGCATTGCATTTATGGATTTAGAAAGGGAATATGATATGATAGGGTGGATAGGGGTGCAGTGTGGCAGATGTTATAAATGTATGGAATAGGTTGTAGGTTACTTAAAGCAGTAAAGATCTTTTATATAAATAGCTAGGCACAGTTTAGGACATGTTAAAAACCATGGTGATGTGAGACATTGCTGTCTAAGGGCCCTCTTTTACTGGAATACAATAGTAGACCTTAGACAGGGATGTTTGAAGTCACCATGGTTGTTTTAACATTTTTACAGATGGGTTGTAAAAGAAGTGAATGCTAGGGTGTTAGAGAAAGGTGTGGGATAATAATATGAGTGTTGTATTTGAGACTTCCGAGGTCCATTGTTAACCCTTTCAGGGTCCGTCCCGTAGATCTACGGCTTTACGTTCAGGGTCCAAACCGTAGATCTACGCCATGAGCTCAGCTCACTCTGATAAACTGTGAGTGGTACATTTGGGCCTAGATATGAGAGAATACATCTATGTGGTATGTGTGCACCACATAAAACAGATCCTGCAGCACACTGTGTATAATGAGAGAAAAAAATGAAATCATGATTTTTCGATTAAAACAGCAACTTTGCAGTGTTTTTTCGTATGTTTTTTATAGTTGTATTTGCGATTTCTTGGTCTCATTTGATAGAATGGAAGACATATTACAGAAATAGAGATGATTTTGATTGGTTTTAGCATTGGAAATGGCGTGAAACTGAGCTCAAAGTAGTGGAAATGTTAAATTTTTGCCGATATTCAAGAGTAAACAAACGACCTCACACGTTTAATACACGTCAGCTGGTGGGTCTAATATACATTCACAAATATGGTGATGATATTTATACAATTATTACAGTATTGCATAACAGTAAATCTTCTATTTTTTGGTGTGAATAAAAATTCATTATGTGAATAAAAAATCAAAATGGAATTTATTTGTAAAGCCTCAAAACATAACTAATGAACAGAGGAAATGTTAGTTTAGTGCCAGGAATGCCTACATTGTTCATTCTCGGCCCTATTTTGAAATTGGAATATTTTGAACTTTGTGCTAAATTGGCCAAATTAACAATTTCCGATCACTTTATTTTGTAGTTGAAACAGTTGACTTGGCGATTTCTTGTGCTCAATCGATAGAATAGAAGTAATACTAGTGAAATAGCTAAGAATTTGGTTGATTGGAATAATGTAATTGGCCTAAAATGGGAGTCAAAGTCGGCAAAATCGCCGATTCATAAATATCGCTGACACATCAAAATTCGCGAGAGCATAATTTCGTCAATTTTCCACCAAATTTCGTACTTTTTGTTTTATTACCTTCACAAAAAGATTCTCTACGATTTCATAAGAAAAAATAACAAATTTTTTTTTTTTAAATTCTTGGACACTGGTACGTGACTCCAGATTTGGGCCTTGGACCCTGAAAGGGTTAAATCTATGTACTGTACCATAAATGCGAACACTTAATGACATGTCTTTCTTTTATTTCAGGATATACATTGGCATGGATGAGTATGAGTCTGTGGGGAAGGAAAGGGTCATTGACACTCTCTATGATATTAGCAGGCATTTCCTGTGCTGGTGCAGGGTTCCTTTCCGGTGAGTTTTGCATAAGTGAAAACGTGCAGAATGGTAATTACTTTTATAGTCTGAATTTTCCTTGTGTTATATATAAATACATCATCTCTAATTATTTATTTATTCATTTATTTATTTATTTATTTATTTATTTATTTAATAATTTGAACATACATACAGAGGTACAAAAAAATACAGGTAAGAGCAGCATGCCAAAGCCACTTGTATGCATAGCATTATGGGCTGGCTTAAAATTAACTTAAGATTAACTAAGCAATGATGTAATCAGTGATAAAACATTATTGTAAACAGATAACATTAAAGCACAAATGAGTATTACAAAGACAGGTCATATGGTTGCATGCATTGCTGTACATTCAGTAGAATGGAGTATTCTGTTAGGTAGTGTATTTAAAAAATAACAAAGTTAGATTGGGTCTTAGGTTTAACATTTATGTGATATAATTGTGAGAAACATTTAAGATATACAATTTATAAGGTTCAGTTATTCAGTATTTATTTGGTTTTGGGTGAGAAGTGATCTTTGAGAAGAGACTTGAATTTATAAACAGGTAGTGTTTCTTTTATATTTACAGGTAATGAATTCCAGATTTTAGGGCCTTTTATGTGCATTGAGTTTTTGCATAGTGTGAGATGGACACGAGGAACATTGAAGAGTGATCTGTGCCTTGTGTTATGGTCATGTGTTCTGTTGAGGTTGGCAAGGAGATGTTTGAGGGGAGGTTAATATCAGAGTTAAGTGTTCTATGTATGTAATAGGTGCAGTAATAAGTATGGATGTTTTGTATGGTGAGTAGGTTTAGTGTATTGAATATTGGTGGAGTGTGCTGCCTGTAGTGAGAATTTATCATTCTAACTGCAGCCTTTTGTTGGGTAATTAATGGTCTGAGATGGTTTATTGTTGTGAGCCCCATGCACAAATTCCATAGGTGAGATAGGGGTAAATAAGAGTGATATAGGGCCAGGAGGGCTGACTGTGGAACATAGTACCGTATCTTCAATAGTATGCCTACGGTCTTGGAAATTTTCTTAGAAATTTGTTGTATATGTGTATGAAATTTGAGTCTATTATCAAGGTAGATTCCTAAGAATTTTCCCTCTGTTAGCTTTGTGATAGGTAATCCATTTATCATTATGTTAAGAGGGACATCTGTAGCTCTGTTACCAAACTGAATGAAGTAGGTTTTGTCAATGTTTAGTGTAAGTTTGTTAGTCCTCATCCAGGTAGATATTTTCTGTAATTCGGTATTTACAGTATTGGCTAGCATGACTGGGCTCGGGTGGGAGAAGACGTATGTAGTGTCATCTGCAAATAGTGTGGGTTTGAGTAATTGCGAAGCATTTGGTTGGTCATTTATGTATAGGAGAAAGAGAAGAGGGCCAAAGACACTTCCCTGTGGAACACCAACTGTAATTGGTTGTGCGGAAGAGCTTGCCCCATTTGTGTACACATATTGGCTTCTGTTGCTGAGGTATGACTTGAGGTAGTTGAGGGAGTTCCCTCTTATACAATAGTGTGACAATTTTATGTTGAGCAAGGACATTAGAGCACTCCAGGAAGATTTGAGTAGACTGATGCAGTGGTCGGAGAGGTGGCAGATGCAGTTTAATATAGACAAATGCAAAGTTCTAAATGTTGGACAGGACAATAACCATGCCACATATAAACTAAATAATGTAGATCTTAATATTACGGATTGCGAAAAAGATTTAGGAGTTCTGGTTAGCAGTAATCTGAAACCAAGACAAGAGTGCATAAGTGTTCGCAATAAAGATAATAGAATCCTTGGCTTCATATCAAGAAGCATAAATAATAGGAGTCCTCAGGTTGTTCTTCAACTCTATACATCCTTGGTTAGGCCTCATTTAGGTTATGCTGCACAGTTTTGGTCACCGTATTACAGAATGGATATAAATGCTCTGGAAAATGTACAAAGGAGGATGACAAAGTTGATCCCATGTATCAGAAACCTTCCCTATGAGGATAGACTAAGGGCCCTGAATCTGCACTCTCTAGAAAGACGTAGAATTAGTGGGGAAGTGATTGAGGTGTATAAATGGAAGACAGGAATAAATAAAGGGGATGTAAATAGTGTGCTGAAAATATCTAGCCTAGACAGGACTCGCAGCAATGGTTTTAAGTTAGAAAAATTCAGATTCAGGAAGGATGTAGGAAAGTACTGGTTTGGTAATAGAGTTGTGGATGAGTGGAACAAACTCCCAAGTACAGTCATAGAGGCCAGAACGTTGTGTAGCTTTAAAAATAGGTTGGATAAATACATGAGTGGGTGTGGGTGGGTGTGAGTTGGACCTGATTAGCTTGTGCTACCAGGACGGTTGCCGTGTTCCTCCCTTAAGTCAAGGTGACCTGACCTGACTAGGTTGGGTGCATTGGCTTAAGCCGGTAGGAGACTTGGACCTGCCTCGCATGGGCCAGTAGGCCTGCTGCAGTGTTCCTTCGTTCTTATATTCTTAAGTCATGGTCAACTGTATCGAAAGTTTTACGTAAGTCAATGAAGATCCCCAGTGGGACTTCTTTTTTCTCTATTGCAGTGTATATATGTTTTTAGCATGTGTATAATAGCATCATTAGTATTTTTATTAGGCCTGAATCCAAATTTGCAGGGGTTGAGTATGTTTTGAGAGATGAGGTAGGAGTAGATTCGTTTATGAATTAATTTTTCGAAGATTTTTGAGAGAGGGTGTAAGTTGGATATTGGCCTATAGTTATTCAACTCTGTTTGGTCTCCTCCTTTATGGATCAGAGTGACCCTTGCTATTTTGAGAACTGTAGGGAAGGTAGAGGATTCAATGGATTTGTTAAAGAGTGTTGCAATGATTGGTGATAGCACTTGTGACACTTTTTTGTATATAAAGGGTGGTAAGGTATTTAAATATCCTGCCTTATTTTTTAGTGTGTTGATAATAAGGGAGACTTCGTATGGGTTAGTCGGAGCTAGGAACAGTGTGTTCGGGTAGTTGCCAGTGAGGTAGTCATTGGGTGGGGTATCTGAGCTTGGGATATTATTGGCAAGGTTGTGTCCTATAGTGGAGAAGAAATCATTGAGTCTGTTTGCTGTTTCTGTTGGTGGGAGTTGGGGTTCATCTGATTTTGCTAATTTTATTTCGCTATTTCGTGATATCTTTTTTGTCCCTAGAATTTCTGATAGGGTTTTTCAGGTCTTTTTTATATCACCTTGAAAGTTGGATAATCTGTTCTCATAATACAATTTTTTTGCCCTTCTTATCAGGCTGGTTAGGATTGACGAGTAACGTTTTGTTTGGTCTCTGGTTATGTGACCCATTCTGTACTGTTTTTCATGTAGGTGTTTTGTATTTATGGATTTGAGAATGCTGGGTGTTAGCCAGGGACTGTTCAGTCTCTTAGCTGTCATCTGTTTAGCTTTTTTAGGGCAGTGCTTGTTATAGAGGTATTGGGTCTTTTTTAGAAAATTATTAATACATTCGTCAATATCTGTATAGATTTCTAGCTCAGTGTGGCAGTCAATGTTAGTTACTGCTGTTGTGAAGTTATTAATGGCTGCCTCATTGTGAAGTCTGAAGGTGACTTTAGTAGTGTCTTGGGATAATTTACCAAGAGTTATGAGGAAAGTAGGGTAGTGGTCTGTGGTATTATCTGTAATTATGCCTGATTTTAAAGGGGATATGGTGTTGGTCCAGATGTGGTCAAGTAGGGAAACACTAGTCTCTGTAACTCTTGTAGGTTTTGTTACTGTTGGTAGCAACATGCAGTTACTCATTGTGTTTGTGAATTCAGTAATGTGTGGGTCCTGGTCTTGCAGGAGATTTATATTGAAGTCACCTGAGAGTAGTAAGTGATCTTTGTTCATGCGTGCATCAGTTATCATACTTCCTAGGTTTTGACTAAATTGGCTAATGTTTGACTGTGGAACTCTGTAGATGTTTATCAGTGTGAGAGGTTTTTGTAGGTATTTGGATTTGAATTTAGCTATTATATATTCCCCATGTTCATCCCTTGTGCAAGTATTAGTGATACATTCTAGTTGGTCTGAGTAGTATATAGCTGTGCCTCCCCCTTGTTGGTCTGGCCTACAGTTGTGTATGGCTGTGTTTTACCTGGAGTTTACCTGGAGAGAGTTTCGGGGGTCAACGCCCCCGCTGCCCGGTCTGTGACCAGGCCTCCTGGTGGATCAGCGCCTGATCAACCAGGCTGTTGCTGCTGGCTGCACGCAAACCAACGTACAAGCCACAGCCCGGCTGATCAGGAACTGACTTTAGGTGCTTGTCCAGTGCCAGCTTGAAGACTGCCAGGGGTCTGTTGGTAATCCCCCTTATGTGTGCTGGGAGGCAGTTGAACAGTCTCGGGCCCCTGACACTTATTGTATGGTCTCTTAACGTGCTAGTGACACCCCTGCTTTTCATTGGAGGGATGGTGCATCGTCTGCCAAGTCTTTTGCTTTCGTAGTGAGTGATTTTCGTGTGCAAGTTCGGTACTAGTCCCTCTAGGATTTTCCAGGTGTATATAATCATGTATCTCTCCCTCCTGCGTTCCAGGGAATACAGGTTTAGAAACCTCAAGCGCTCCCAGTAATTGAGGTGTTTTATCTCCGTTATGCGCGCCGTGAAAGTTCTCTGTACATTTTCTAGGTCGGCAATTTCACCTGCCTTGAAAGGTGCTGTTAGAGTGCAGCAATATTCCAGCCTAGATAGAACAAGTGACCTGAAGAGTGTCATCATGGGCTTGGCCTCCCTAGTTTTGAAGGTTCTCATTATCCATCCTGTCATTTTTCTAGCAGATGCGATTGATACAATGTTATGGTCCTTGAAGGTGAGATCCTCCGACATAATCACTCCCAGGTCTTTGACGTTGGTGTTTCGCTCTATTTTGTGGCCAGAATTTGTTTTGTACTCTGATGAAGATTTAATTTCCTCATGTTTACCATATCTGAGTAATTGAAATTTCTCATCGTTGAACTTCATATTGTTTTCTGCAGCCCACTGAAAGATTTGGTTGATGTCCGCCTGGAGCCTTACAGTGTCTGCAATGGAAGACACTGTCATGCAGATTCGGGTGTCATCTGCAAAGGAAGACATGGTGCTGTGGCTGACATCCTTGTCTATGTCGGATATGAGGATGAGGAACAAGATGGGAGCTAGTACTGTGCCTTGTGGAACAGAGCTTTTCACCGTAGCTACCTCGGACTTTACTCTGTTGACGACTACTCTCTGTGTTCTGTTAGTGAGGAAATTATAGATCCATCGACCGACTTTTCCTGTTATTCCTTTAGCGCGCATTTTGTGCGCTCTTACGCCATGGTCACACTTGTCGAAGGCTTTTGCAAAGTCTGTATATATTACATCTGCATTCTTTTTGTCTTCTAGTGCATTTAGGACCTTGTCGTAGTGATCCAGTAGTTGAGACAGACAGGAGCGACCTGTTCTAAACCCATGTTGCCCTGGGTTGTGTAACTGATGGGTTTCTAGATGGGAGGTGATCTTGCTTCTTAGGACCCTTTCAAAGATTTTTATGATATGGGATGTTAGTGCTATTGGTCTGTAGTTCTTTGCTGTTGCTTTACTGCCCCCTTTGTGGAGTGGGGCTATGTCTGTTGTTTTTAGTAACTGAGGGACGACCCCCGTGTCCATGCTCCCTCTCCATGGGATGGAAAAGGCTCGTGATAAGGGCTTCTTGCAGTTCTTGATGAACACAGAGTTCCATGAGTCTGGCCCTGGGGCAGAGTGCATGGGCATGTCATTTATCGCCTGTTCGAAGTCATTTGGCGTCAGGATAACATCGGATAGGCTTGTGTTAATCAAATTTTGTGGCTCTCTCATAAAAAATTCATTTTGATCTTCGACTCTCAGTCTGGTTAGCGGCTTGCTAAAAACTGAGTCATATTGGGACTTGAGTAGCTCACTCATTTCCTTGCTGTCATCTGTGTAGGACCCATCTTGTTTAAGTAGGGGCCCAATACTGGACGTTGTTCTCGATTTTGATTTGGCATAGGAGAAGAAATACTTTGGGTTTCTTTCGATTTCATTTATAGCTTTTAGTTCTTCCCGCGATTCCTGACTCCTAAAGGATTCTTTTAGCTTAAGTTCGATGCTTGCTATTTCTCTGACCAGTGTCTCCCTGCGCATTTCAGATATATTGACCTCTTTTAGCCGCTCTGTTATTCTTTTCCGTCGCCTGTAAAGGGAGCGCCTGTCTCTTTCTATTTTACATCTACTCCTCCTTTTTCTTAGAGGAATAAGCCTTGTGCATACATCGAGTGCCACCGAGTTAATCTGTTCTAGGCATAAGTTTGGGTCTGTGTTGCTTAGTATATCTTCCCAGCTTATATCGGTTAGGACTTGGTTTACTTGGTCCCACTTTATGTTTTTGTTATTGAAGTTGAATTTGGTGAATGCACCCTCGTGACTAGTCTCATTTTGTCGGTCTGGGGCTCCACGCATACATGTCTGAACCTCAATTATGTTGTGATCTGAGTATATTGTTTTTGATATGGTGACATTTCTTATCAGATCATCATTGTTAGTGAAGATGAGGTCTAGTGTATTCTCCAGTCTAGTAGGCTCTATTATTTGCTGGTTTAAATTGAATTTTGTGCAGAGATTTAAAAGCTCGTGTGAGTGTGAGTTTTCATCAGAGCTGCCTCCTGGTGTTATTACTACAACAATATTATTTGCTATATTCCTCCATTTTAGGTGCCTTAAGTTGAAATCCCCCAGGAGCAAGATGTTGGGTGCAGGAGCTGGAAGATTTTCCAGACAGTGGTCAATTTTTAACAGCTGTTCCTGGAATTGCTGGGATGTTGCATCCGGAGGCTTGTAGACTACCACAATGACTAGGTTTTGGTTCTTGACCTTTACTGCTAAAACTTCCACTACGTCATTTGAGGCATTAAGCAGTTCTGTGCAAACAAGTGACTCTGCAATGTACAGGCCAACCCCCCCCCTTTTGCCTGTTCACTCTGTCACATCTGTATAGGTTGTAACCTGGGATCCATATTTCGTTGTCCAAGTGATCCTTTATGTGGGTCTCAGTGAAAGCCGCGAACATTGCCTTTGCCTCTGCAAGCAGTCCACGGATGAAAGGTATTTTGTTGTTTGTTGCTGGCTTTAGACCCTGTATATTTGCAAAGAAGAATGTTATCGGACTGGTGGTATTGTTGGTACTGGGGGGGGATTTTTTTTCCGGCATTAGTATCTGTATCTGTTGGTTTGGAGTGGAGGCCATCGACTGTGGTTCCACTCCAGGAATGACTGGATTTGGTGTACGATTTCTGCCATTTCCTGCCAGTTTTTTTTCCTTCCTGGCACTAAAAAACCTCTCCCTCTTGAGTGGCTGTGGCTACCCAGGTTTTCCCATGGCCTGGATGTTTTGTATCTTTTTGTCCCCTTTAGATGGTATGCCTGGCAATTTAAGTTATAGCACAGTCTTTCCTGTACTGAAGAGGTACACATTTCAGGGTGAAAAAGCTTACAGGAAGGGAGTTTGCATTTTCCTGTTGTCATATGGGCATGGCATTTTCTAGGGTGGTCATAGTTGCATGTCCCATCTGTTTTTCCAGATTTCCCATGCCAGCAGATACCAAGTGCATAGTATGTGCACAGGCTTGGTTTCCGCTTGCCTTGGGTTTCTGTGACTGTATTCCCTGTTGGTGCATGTTTCCCTGTCTTACTTCTATCATCCCTAGCACCAACAATGGAGCTCCCACCAGTTGTTTTTGGTAATTTATCCTCAGTATTGCTAGTGGAGTCCTCTTGTTTGCTATTTCCTGTGGTATTTCTAGTTTGCAATATTGGTTTTATCTTATCTTTGACTACACTTGTTTCCCTACTATGGCTCCTGTCCCCTATGAGGTCATTTATATGTATTCCTTCCTGCGTATAATTCCCGACTACCTGGACAAAATCTCCAGCTTCACCATTACTGTCTCCCAGGACAGTATCTCCAGCTTCACCATTTCTGTCTCCCAGGACAGTATCTCCAGCTTCACCATTTCTGTCTCCCAGGACAGCACCTCCAGCTTCACCATTACTGTCTCCCAGGACAGCACTATCAGCCCCACATTTACTGACTACCAGGACATCACCTCCAGCCTTACAGTTTGTGACTACATGGCCAGTATCAAGGGCAGTACCATTCAGCCCAGACTTTTTATGTTCCCATCTGTTGTAGAAAGCTTCCAGGTTTTCTATGAAAGCAGCTTTGATGTTGTCCTCTTTTAATACCCTTGTGATTTTAGTCCACAGATTTTCCTCATTTGGGCATACCCAAAAACACTTCTCTGTTTTAATACTGCTTGTAGCTAGTTCTGGGATATCTGCACAAGGGGCGTGACACCAATTTCCACAAAAATGACAATTTATCCATGTGGAAGCCCGTTTGTTTGATTGACCACAGACTACACACAGCTTCATAATGATTTGAATGGTTGATTTACTGCAATTCTACTAGCAACCTCTTGAATATTATATTTATAACCTTAAATGAAGCTCTAGCTATTTGTATTTCTGTTTCTAGCTCTTTTTGTATATTGGACAGCTTACCGTCACGTTCCTGATTTTTAATGTTTGTGTTTATAAGGGCGCCTACAACCCCATCCGTTTACAGTCTGCTTTATTGTCCAACGAAACTGTTTGAAACCAGTCCCGGGTTCGGACCAGTCAAGGGTTCGGACCAGTCGATCTGCTCTGGTCAGTGGGTCACTTATTTAAAACATACTGGTCGGTGATTTGAGCTAACACATGAAGGATCTACTGGAAATTATCTACCCGAGTAATATGTGATTTGACTGATACAAAAGTATAACTTGCGTGTTGAAGAGCCGGTGATATCTGGCAGCTCCTACAATGACGAACGGTCGACCTCCTTGTTTATCAATCGCTGTAACCAGGAATGGCATAGACATCAGTAGTATCAGGCTTTAGCCAGGTTTCAGTTAGTGTAATGATGGACATATTGTCATGCAAGGAATTTAGTAATGCTATGAGGTCATCGTAATGCTTGCTTAAAGATCTGATATTGTAGTTAAAGACAGTTATGTTGTTGTTGGCTCTGAGGAGTGCCTTTGATTGTTCTGCTGTGTAGTAATTACAGTAACTGTTTGATTCATTTAAGTCATTAAATAAGAGGTTGGTATCAGGATCAATGCTTGTAATCATAAGATTTGTAGTGAATCTATAGTTAGAATTATAGTATATTTCTGTTTAATCCTCTCTTGCCTGAAGGAACTTGCATTAAATTCTTTAGCCACAATGAAATATTAAAGACAATAGTACTGTAACTAAAAAATACATGTATTCAGTAAATCATCTCTCAATCAACACCACAAAGTGTAATTTTAGCCCCATAACTGTGTCTGATGTACTAGTACACAGGTGGTGGTATTTTGTCTGACGTACTGGTACACACCATAAATAACAAAAAAAGGCACAATACTGTGACTGGAACGATGCAATTTGTAAATGGTCCAAGTTGGACCGAAACGTCATCGTTAGCTCCTCTTTTCTGTGTATGGTACACACCATATTCTGCACCCACAAATACCCACATATTTTCTTCCATCTATTCATACATCTGAAAAAATCTAAGGCCAGTGGTTCACACAATGTATCATGGTTAACTACTCATAGGATGACTATATTTCCAACATACTAGTATGCTTCACTAGCAAAAGTAAATGAAGGAACCAGGAGCTGTTGCTCCACCAACAGCTTCCCTATCAGCAAACAGGGCGTGCAAGTGGCTTAAAGATGACTTATTCAGTCGAAATTTATTACAGTTTCATGATGCTATCAGTGGACTTCAGTCACAAAGCACACTATGTAGACTGCAACCACCCAGGGAGGTACTACCATCCTGCCAAGTGAATGTAAAACGAAAGCCTGTATTTGTTTTACATGATGATAGGATTGCTGGTGTCTTTTTTTTGTCTCATAAACATGCAAGATTTCAGGTGCGTCTTGTTACTTCTACTTACACTTAGGTCACACTGCACATACATGTACACATTTATATATACACACTCATCTGAGTTTTCTTTAATTTTATCTTAAATTCTTGTTCTTATTGCTTTTCCTTTTATATCCACGGGGAAGTGGAATAAGAATCTTTCCTCCATAAGCCATGCCTGTTGTAAAAGTCAACTAAAATGCCAGGAACAATGGGCTAGTAACCCCGTTTTCCTGTATTGCCTACTTAAAAGAAAAAGAAGAAAGCCATCAAAGTGGGATGTTTGAATGTGCATGGATGTTGTGCGAATGATAAGAAAGAGTTGATTGTGGATGTTATAAATGAGAAGAAGCAGGATGTCCTGGCTTTAAGTGAAACAAAGCTGAACGGGGTGGGAGAGTTTCAGTGGGGAGAAATAAATGGGATTAGGTCATGGGTTTCAAATAGAGTTAGAGCTAAAGAAGGAGTAGCAATAATGTTGAAGGATAAGTTATGGCAGGAAAAGAGGGAATATAAATGTATTAATTCAAGGATTATGTATAGTCAAATAAAGGTTGGATGTGAAAAGTGGGTTATAGTAAGCATTTATACACCTGGAGAAGAGAGAAGTGTGGAGGAGAGAGAGATTTTGGGAAATGTTGAGTGAGTGCGTGGGGAGTTTTGAACTAAGCGTGAGAGTACTTGTGGTTGGAGATTTCAGTGCTAAAGTGGGTAAAAGTATTGTGAAGGGAGTAGTAGGTAAATTTGGGGTGTCAGGGGTAAATGAAAATTGGGATTCTTTAATTGAGCTATGTGTAGAAAGAGGTTTGGTAATAAGTAATACATATTTTATGAAAAAGAGGATAAATAAATATACAAGGTATGATATAGCACATAATGAAAGTAGTTTGTTAGATTATGTATTGGTAAATAAAAGGTTGATGGGTAGGCTTCAGTATGATACATGTTTATAGAGGGGCAGTTGATATATTGGATCATTATTTAGTTGTAGCTACAGTTAGAGTAAGAGGTAGATGAGACGAAAGGAAAATGGAAGCAACAAATAAGAGAGAGAGGTGAAAGTGTATAAATGAAGGGAGGAGGAAGTTAGGGTGAGATATAAGCAACTGTTGGCAGAAAGGTGGGCTGGTGCAAATATGTGTAGTGGGGAGGGGGGAGTTGAAGAGGGTTGGAATAGTTTTAACCCTTTGAGGGTCTTTCACGTACAAGTACGCCATTGCAGCCATGGTTGGTCACGTACATGTACTTGTACACATAAATTCTAGCACCTTCAAATCTGGTGGAAGAAAGCTAGCAGGCCTACTTATGAAAGAATGGGTCTGCATGGTCAGTGTGCACAGTATAAAAAGAATCCTGAAGCATACAGTGCATAATGAAAAAAAAAAAAACTCCTATTGTGTTTTTGGTTTAAAACAATGACTTTCCAGTGTATTTTCATATGGTAATTATGGTTGTATTCTCGTTTTCTTGGTCTCATTTGATAGAATGGCAGATATGTTACAGAAAGAGAGATAATTTTTGATTGGTTTCACGATGACAAGTACCTTGAAATTGAACTCAAAGTAGCGAAAATGTTCGATTTTTGCCGATGTTCAAGAATAAACAAATCATGCCACGAGTCCAATGCACGTCAACTGGTGAGTCTAATATTCTTTCATAAGTACTCTGATATATCTACCATTTTTACAATGATGCAGTAGTATACATAAAATCTTCTATTTTTTGAGAATAAAAATTCACAATTGAAAGCAAAAATAATGTAAGAAGGGCCTGGAGACATAACTAATGAACAGATAAAGTGTTTTTTTTAGTGCCAGGAATGTATATTTTGTTTTTTCTGGATCCTATTTTAAAATTGGCATCTTCTGAAATTTGTGTGAAATTGGCCAATTTGCCAATTTCTGACCCCTTTATTGGGTAGTTGAAATCGGTAAATGGTCAGTTTCTTGTACTCAGTCGACAGAACAAATGGAGTTCTAGCGAATTAGCTATGATTTAAGTTGACTGGAACATTGGAATTGGCCGAAAATAGGGCTCAAATTGGGCGAAATTGCTGATGTGTAAATATTATTGAGAACGCTAACTTTACAAGAGCATAATTCCGTACGTATTCCATCAAATTTCATACTTTTAGTGTCGTTATGATCGGAAAAAGATTCTCTATAATTTCATGAGATTTTTTTTTTTTTGAATATTTTTTGACCTTGAGAATGAGTTTTGGAGAGGGCCTCTTGACCCTCGAAGGGCTAAAAATGCAGTATTAGAATGTGGGGCAGAAGTTTGTGGTGTTAGGAGGGTGAGTGCAAGAGGAAAGAAGAGTGATTGGTGGAATGATGAAGTAAAGGCTGTGTTAAAAGAGAAAAAGGTAGCTTATGAGAGGTTTTTACAAAGCAGAAGTGTTATAAGAAGAGCAGAGTATATGGAGAGTAAAAGAGAGGTGAAGAGAATGGTGAGAGAGTACAAAAGGAGAGCAGTTGATAGAGTGGGAGAGAGACTGTTAAGAAATTTTAATGAAAACAAAAAAAAATTTTGGAGTGAGATAAACAAGCTAAGAAAGCCTAGAGAACGAATGGATTTGTCAGTTAAAAACAGAATAGAGAAGTAGTAGATGGGAACTGGAGGTATTTGGTCGATGGCGGGAATATTTTGAGGTACTTCTAAATGTCAAAGAAGAAAGGGAGGCGGTCATTTAATGCACTGGCCAGGGAGGTATAACATCTTTTAGGAGTGAGCAAGAGCAGGATGTGAGTGTGGGGGTGGTGCGTGAAGCATTACGTAGAATGAAAGGGGGTAAAGTAGCAGGAACTGATGGGATCATGACAGAAATGTTAAAAGCAGGGGGAGGGGTTTTAGTGTTGGAGTGGTTGGTATTTTTGTTTAACCCTTTGAGGGTCGACAGGCCCTCTCCGAAACTTGTTCTCAGGGTCGGCCAAATTTAAAAAAAAAAAAATTATTTTCTCTTATGAAAAGATAGGGAATCTTTTCCCGATCATAAAGACACCAAAAGTTTGAAATTTGATAGAAAACCTACGGAATTATGCTCTCGCAAAGTTAGCGGTCTCGGCGATGTTTACGCATCGGCGATTTTCCCCACTTTGAGCCCCATTTCCGGCCAATTTCACTGTACTAGTCGACAAAAAACATGAATATTTCGCTAGAACTCCATTTTTTCTATCGAATGGGTGCAAGAAACCACTCATTTATGAAATTCAACTATCCAGTACAGTGGTCAGAATTTAGCAATTTTGCCAATTTCACACAAATTTCAAAAGATGCCAATTTCCAAATAGGGTCCAGAATAAACAAGAAAGACATTCCTGGCACTAAAATGACATTTCCTCTGGTCATTAGTCACGTCTCAAGGCCCCTCTTATATTCTTTTGCTTTCCACTTTGAATTTTTATTTTCACAAAAAATATAAGATTTACTGTTATGCAGACTACTGCATTAGTGTAAAAAATGGTATAAATATTATTGGTGCACTTGTGAAAGAATATTAGACTCACCAGTTGACGTGTATTGCACGCTTGGCACGATTTGTTTACTTTTGAAGTTTGGTAAAAATCGATCATTTCTGCTACTTTGAGCTCAATTTCAAGGCACCTTTCTTTGTAAAACCAGTCAAAATCATCTCAATTTCTGTAATATGTCTTCCATTCTATAAAATGAGACCAAGAAAACTAGAATACAACAATAAATACCATACGAAAATACACTGCAAAGTCGCTGATTTATTAAAAAAAAATGGTCAAAGTTTTTTTTTTCTCATTATGCACTGTGTGCTGCAGGATTTTTTTTAGACTGTGCACACTGACCACATAGACCCATTCTTTCATATGAAGGCCTACCAGCTTTCTCCCACTAGATTTGAGGCCGCTAGAATTTATGAGTACTAGTACGTCAAAAACCCCTACGCGTAAGACGTACTAGTACGACGAAAACCCTCAAAGGGTTAATAAATGCATGGAAGAGGGGAAGGTACCTAGGGATTGGCAGAGAGCATGTATAGTTCCTTTATATAAAGGGAAGGGGACAAAAGAGATTATAAAAATTATAGGGGAATAAGTTTACTGAGTATACCAGGAAGAGTGTATGGTACGGTTATTATTGAAAGAATTAGAGGTAAGACAGAGAATAGGATTGCGGATGAGCAAGGAGGCTTTAGAGTGGGTAGGGGATGTGTAGATCAAGTGTTTACATTGAAGCATATATATGAACAGTATTTAGATAAAGGTAGGGAAGTTTTTATTGCATTTCTGGATTTAGAAAATGCATATGATAGAGTGGATAGGGGAGCAATGTGGCAGATGTTGCAATTATATGGAATAGGTAGTAAGTTACTAAATGCTGTAAAGAGTTTTTATGAGGATAGTGAGGCTCAGGTTAGGGTGTGTAGATGAGAGGAGATTACCTTCAGGTAAAAGTAGGTCTTAGACAGGGATGTGTAATGTCACCATGGTTGTTTAATATATTTATAGATGGGGTTATAAAAGAAGTAAATGCTAGGGTGTTGGGGAGAGGGGTGGGATTAAATTATGGGGAATCAAATATAAAATGGGAGTTGACACAGTTACTTTTTGCTGATGATACTGTGCTTATGGGTGATTCTAAAGAAAAGTTGCAAAGGTTAGTTAACAAGTTTGGGAGGGTGTGTAAAGGTAGAAAGTTGAAAGTGAACATAGATAAGAGTAAGGTGATGAGGGTACCAAATGATTTAGATAAAGAAAAATTGGATATCACATTGAAGAGAAGGAGTATGGAAGAAATGAATGTTTTCAGATATTTGGGAATTGATGTGTCAGTGGATGGGTTTATGAAGGATGAGGTTAACTATAGAATTGATGAGGGAAAAAAGGTGAGTGGTGCATTGAAGTATATGTGGAGACAAAAAATGTTATCAATGGAGGCCAAGAAGGCAATGTATGAAAGTATAGTGGTACCAACACTCTTATATGGGTGTGAAGCTTGGATTGTAAATGCTTCAGCAAGGAGGTGGGTGGAGGCATTGGAGATGTTCTGTCTAAGGGCAGTGTGTGATGTAAATATTATGCAGAGAATTCGAAGTGTGGAAATTAGGAGAAGGTGTGGAGTTAATAAAAGTATTAGTCAGAGGGCTGAAGTGATTTGGTCATTTAGAGAGAATGGATCAAAGTAGAATGACATGGAGAACGTATAAATCTGTAGGGAAAGGAAGACAGGGTAGGGGTCATCCTCGAAAAGGTTGGAGGGAGGGGCTAAAGGAGGTTTTGTGCCAGCAAGCATGCATGAGCATGTTTGATAGGAGTAACTGAAGATGAATGGTTTTTGGGACTTGACGAGCTGTTGGAGTGTGAGCAGGGTAATATTTATTGACGGGATTCAGGGAAACTGGCTATTTTTATGTAGCCGGGATTGAGTTCTGGAAATAGGAAGTACAATGCCTGCACTTTAAGGGAGGGGTTTGGGATATTGGCAGTTTGAAGGGATATGTAATAGGATGGTATATATGTAATTGGGGCCCTGATATTATATTCTATAGGTAGTTTATTATATTTCCGGTCACTTTTTATGTTGTATTTTTATATATGCTTCTAAACTGTTGTATCTGAGCACCTCTGCAAAAATAAATATTAACAGTGATTATGTATGAGTGAGGTGAAAGTGTTGAATATTGAAAGTATTTTCATTTTGGGAATTTTCTTTCTTTTTGGGTCACCCTGCCTAGGTGGGAGATGGCTGACTTGTTGAAAAAAAAAACAGTAAAGTCAAACAGTGTGAATAATTTCCATGTTTTGATGAATATTATACTTTAAAATAATTGTAATATTATAAGTATTCATTATATATAGTCTTAGAAGACCAAAATAGTAGAAAAAATGTAATAACATAACAGTTATGAGGTACAGTGTACCTTGAGTTTTGAAGAGCTCCCAACTTGGAACGGTTATGTAAGTGTATTTTTTGTATGTGCTTTTGTAAGTGTATATTTGGGGGTCTGAAACAGACTAATCTAGTTTACATTATTCCTTATGGGAACAAATTCGTTCGATATTAGCACTCGAAGAGCCTTCTGGAACGAATTAAGTTCGTAACTCAAGGCACCACTGTATATACATATACTTTATATGTGGCAGATGTTACAAGTGTATAGAATAGGTAGTAAGTTACTAAATGCTGTAAAGAGTTTTTATGAGGATAGTGAGGCTCAGGTTAGGGTGTGTAGGAGAGACAGAGATTACTTTCCAGTAAAAGTAGGCCTTAGACAGGGATGTGTAATGTCACCATGGTTGTTTAACATATTTATAGATGGGATTGTAAAATAAATAAATGCTAGGTTGTTAGGGAGAGGGGGGTGGGATTAAATTATGGAGAATCAAATACAAAATGGGAGTTAACACAGTTACTTTTTGCTGATGATACTGTGCTTTTGGGAGACTCTAAAGAGAAGTTGCAAAGGTTAGTGGATTAGTCTGGGAGGGTGTGTCAAGGAAGAAATTTGAAAGTGAACATAGATAATTGTAAGGTGATGAGGGTATCAAACAAATTAGGTAAAGAAAAAATGGATATCACATTGGAAGGAGGGAGTATGGAGGAAGTAAATGTGTTCAAATATTTGGGAGTAGACTTGTCAGCAGATGGGTTTATGAAGACCAAGGTTAACCCTAGAATTGATGAAGGAAAAAAGGTGAATGATACATTGAGGTATCTGTGGAGACAAAAAACGTTATCCATAGAGGCAAAGAAGGGAATGTATGAGAGTATAGTAAGGATTAACTCCTAAATGGTCCAAACATATATATACATTCAGACCACTAGTGCCCCAAACATAGATCAACGTTTTATTTTTCCTGCCTTCAAATTTGGCATGATTGGCCTGAGGTGCCTGCTCGGCATAGAATGGGTCTTAACACTCAGTGTGTGCAATATTAAAAAAATCTGGGACCACTTATTACCTTGTGGGAGCACCAGTTCAAATGAGTGCCAGCTAGAGCAAACAGTGCTGCAAGCACCTAGGATTCACTGATTTCATGCAGTATTAACACTCCCATTTTAAGAAGAAAGTGATGTTGACCCTGAGTTAGGTGGATGTGGCCATAAGTGGTCGAGGAAATATAAAAAACCTCGATAATAACCCATGTGCAACATTTGTGCAACACCCTTTCAGAATGTCTTATAACCTATGCCCTGAGTACAGTGGACCCTCGGGTAACGGCGGCATTGGCTAACACCAAACTCGGATAGCGGCATATTTTTGCGTCAAAATATTGGTTCGGCTAATGCCCAAGAACTCGGTTAAGGACATTCTTCCCGAACATGTCCACTCAGCCTGAACCCATGTACAGGTAGTGTGCCGTTGCTTACAAGCCAGTGAGGACGATTCCACGTGTACATGCGATATATTTTGTATTATTCTATTGTTTTTAGTGCTTGTAACTGCTAAATAAGCCATCTTGGGCCCAAAGAAAGCTTCTAATGCCAGCCCTGTGGTAAAGAAGGAGAGAAACGCAATAGAGTTCAAGAAAAAACTCGTAGCAAAGTACCAAAGTGGAGGAGGAAGAGAGAGGGGAGAATGTGCCTTCTGCAGTGATTCAGTGATTCTACGATATGTACGATACTAAAGCAGCAGGTATCGATAAAGGCTATAGTGCCAGCCAGTGGTAAAGTGTAGAATTAACAGTGTAGCAAGTTAGGCGAGTAAGCAATAGAAAAATGACACGAAAGTAACTCTCCAGTGTTGCTGGATATGTATCGGGCAGCTGAACATATGCTGGCCTACTATCTTCCACCACCCTAAACCTCTGCCAGCATCTCCTCCATCAAACTAACTAGTTAAACTAACATCTCCTCCAAGGTAAGTGTAAATATAAAAGTGTAAGTATAAAAGTAAATATATAAGTGTAAATGTAAAAGAACCCCAGTGAAAATACGTAAGTCACTCTGACTTTTTTGGGTTATCCTAGGTACTTTACACATACGCTGCTATGCATGATAATCTATGTACGTAACTGTATTTGTGTATACCTGAATAAACTTACTTATTTATAAACTAAAATGTAAACATTTCTTATTTATAAATTACATGCATTGTTTAAGTGTGAATAGTGGTGGTGGCTTCTGCTGCTGCCTCCACAACCTCTATGTACAGCTTCTCTCAGTGGCCTTTATGAACCCAACACCACCACCACCACTTACTCCTCACATACATTATGACATATTTTATTCATTCTAGAGTATATATCATGTTTCTATGCTATTAATTATTATTTTTTTTTATTATCACACTGGCCGATTCCCACCAAGGCAGGGTGGCCCGAAAAAGAAAAACTTTCACCATCATTCACTCCATCACTGTCTTGCCAGAAGGGTGCTTTACACTACAGTTTTTAAACTGCAACATTAACACCCCTCCTTCAGAGTGCAGGCACTGTACTTCCCATCTCCAGGACTCAAGTCCGGCCTGCCGGTTTCCCTGAATCCCTTCATAAATGTTACTTTGCTCACACTCCAACAGCACGTCAAGTATTAAAAACCATTTGTCTCCATTCACTCCTATCAAACATGCTCACGCATGCCTGCTGGAAGTCCAAGCCCCTCGCACACAAAACCTCCTTTACCCCCTCCCTCCAACCTTTCCTAGGCCGACCCCTACCCCGCCTTCCTTCCACTACAGACTGATACACTCTTGAAGTCATTCTGTTTTGCTCCATTCTCTCTACATGTCCGAACCACCTCAACAACCCTTCCTCAGCCCTCTGGACAACAGTTTTGGTAATCTCGCACCTCCTCCTAACTTCCAAACTACGAATTCTCTGCATTATATTCACACCACACATTGCCCTCAGACATGACATCTCCACTGCCTCCAGCCTTCTCCTCGCTGCAACATTCATCACCCACGCTTCACACCCATATAAGAGCGTTGGTAAAACTATACTCTCATACATTCCCCTCTTTGCCTCCAAGGACAAAGTTCTTTGTCTCCACAGACTCCTAAGTGCACCACTCACTCTTTTTCCCTCATCAATTCTATGATTCACCTCATCTTTCATAGACCCATCCGCTGACACGTCCACTCCCAAATATCTGAATACGTTCACCTCCTCCATACTCTCTCCCTCCAGTCTGATATCCAATCTTTCATCACCTAATCTTTTTGTTATCCTCATAACCTTACTCTTTCCTGTATTCACCTTTAATTTTCTTCTTTTGCACACCCTACCAAATTCATCCACCAATCTCTGCAACTTCTCTTCAGAATCTCCCAAGAGCACAGTGGCATCAGCAAAGAGCAGCTGTGACAACTCCCACTTTGTGTGTGATTCTTTATCTTTTAACTCCACGCCTCTTGCCAAGACCCTCGCATTTACTTCTCTTACAACCCCATCTATAAATATATTAAACAACCACGGTGACATCACACATCCTTGTCTAAGGCCTACTTTTACTGGGAAAAAATTTCCCTCTTTCCTACATACTCTAACTTGAGCCTCACTATCCTCGTAAAAACTCTTCACTGCTTTCAGTAACCTACCTCCTACACCATACACTTGCAACGTCTGCCACATTGCCCCCCTATCCACCCTGTCATATGCCTTTTCCAAATCCATAAATGCCACAAAGACCTCTTTAGCCTTATCTAAATACTGTTCACTTATATGTTTCACTGTAAACACCTGGTCCACACACCCTCTACCTTTCCTAAAGCCTCCTTAATTAATATTAATATTGTTTATTATGTCATACTAGATGAATTGTGTTGTTAGATAAATAAGCCGTAGAGATGATTTAAGCATCATATTGAAGCAAAATAACCTCTACTTCCTCTTGCCTCCTACTTGTCTTCTATACACCAGCAAGAGTCAGTAAACGTAAGTGTGATGTTAAATGTTCATTTATCCATTTTACTAGTGCTTTATATTTATTTTTCATTATTTTCTGTATGTATATCTATATTTAACCCGTAAACGGTCCAAGCAGATCTATGTTCATATGCGTAATGCTCCAAAAGTAGATCTACGTTTTTTTACATATTTTCAAATATAACCAAAAAAAAATGTAGTTCAAAGTTTTTTTACACTTTTTTAAATGTAAAAAAAAAAAAACAAAGAAGATCTACTTTTTTTACATACTTTCAAATGATGAAAAAAACATATATATATGTTTGGACCGTTTATGGGTTAATCTTTTAAAAAAAAATTATTTTTTGTCGATACTTTTGGCTGTCTGAAACGGATTAATTGTATTTCCATTATTTCTTATGGAAAATTAATTCGGCTAACGGCAAAATCGGTTAAAGGCAAGCTCTCTGGAATGGATTAATGCCATTACCCGAGGGTCCACTGTAAAGAGAAATAATTCTGGAACACGCAATAAGTGTTCGGCAGGCTGGCTGGCTGGCTGGCTGGCTGGCCAACTGGCCAACTGGCCAACTGGCCAACTGGCTGGCTGGCTGGCTGTATCTCCGTCTGTTGGTCTGTATCTATGTCTATCTCTGTCTTTCTGTCTTTGTCTATATCTGTCTCTGTCTGTCTATCTCTGTCTCACAGGTATACATAAATACAATTATACATAGTGTAAATTACCTAGGATAACCCAAAAAATCCAGGCAAAGTGCTATACTGTGCTTATAGATATAACGTGTAAGAATACCTGTTGGTTCACAGTGGCTCTCTCTGAGACAGAGAGAGAGAGAGAAAGAGAGACAAGCAAACAGAGAGACATATAAGCAGTGATAGATAATCAGAGAGCCAGACAGACAAATAGATGGAGAGCTAGACAGACAGATAAACAGAGAGCTTGACAGACTAATATTTTTTTTTATCCTATAACACTTAGAAAAATGTTCTCTTTATTTCTGTAAAAAACTATATATTTTTTTTTTAAATATTCGGGGCATTGGGCAAGGGAACGTATATATACGCTTGGACTGTTTAGAGGTTAAGGATTTTATTTCTTTGCATAACTTACAATGTGTAATTACAATTTTGATTTGCTAAGTACAAAGAAAGCCACTATCATCCTGGGGCATTTCAGGCAGACTAAACATAATGCTTAGCAAACTACTTATCCCTTTGAGGGTCCGTCCCGTAGATCTACGGCTTTACGTTCAGGGTCCAAACCGTAGATCTACGTCATGAGCTCAGCTCGCTCTGATAAACTGTGAGTGGTACATTTGGGCCTAGATATGAGAGAATACATCTATGTGGTATGTGTGCACCACATAAAACAGATCCTGCAGCACGCTGTGTATAATGAGAGAAAAAAACTGAAATCATGATTTTTCGATTAAAACAGCAACTTTGCAGTGTTTTTTCGTATGTTTTTTATAGTTCTATTTGTGATTTCTTGGTCTCATTTGATAGAATGGAAGACATATTACAGAAATAGAGATGATTTTGATTGGTTTTAGCACTGGAAATGGCTTGAAATATTGGAATATTTTGAACTTTGTGTTAAATTGACCAAATTAACAATTTCCGATCACTTTAATTTGTAGTTGAAACAGTTGACTTGGCGATTTCTTGTGCTCAATCGATAGAATAGAAGTAATACTAGTGAAATAGCTAAGAATTTGGTTGACTGGAATAATGTAATTGGCCTAAAATGGGAGTCAAAGTTGGCAAAATCGCCGATTCGTAAATATCGCTGACACATCAAAATTCGCGAGAGCATAATTTCGTCAATTTTCCATCAAATTTCGTACTTTTTGTTTTATTACCTTCAGAAAAAGATTCTCTACCATTTCATAAGAAAAAATAAAAAAATTTTTTTTTTGAAAATTCTTGGACACTGGGGCACCACTTCAGATTTGGGCCTTGGACCCTGAAGGGGTTAATACTAGGCATATGTATCATAGTTGGTTCATATTGAACATCACTTTTTATATTTCAACAGATGCAGTTAGTTGTTTAGCAGTAATTTAGATTTTTTATTTTGACAAATTGCATGCTTGTACAGAGGAATATGATAGTTTGGTGTACATGCCAAAAGCCCCTCTGTATGCTGAGCATTTTGGGCAAACCTAAAGATTAACTTAAGAATAGTAAGGCAATAATGCATAGTTCATATGGTCATTAGATGAATTAGAGTGAGTACAGGAGAATTTAATATTATATCAGGTGATGCTACATGGTTTTGATAAGTCTAGTAGAGACTTTTTACACTATTGAATTAGTTAATAAAGATTACAGTATTACATTGTAACAATTTAAAACAATTTACAGTGTGATGTATTACAGTTTAGTGTTGATTAAAAAAATGGAATTTGGTATTACAATGGAACAGTTTACATTATGATGTACTGTATTACAGTCTACAACTATTTAAAACAGTGAAAAGAACAGACATCCTAATTTCAAAGTAGTAAGTGGTTGAGCATTCATCAGCACAATATGAGTAGCTTTTGAGAAACTGGTAGTGGTTAAGTATGGTTTGTCTGGTTAATTTTGGGTGATGAGGTGATTTCTTATTTGGGCCTTAAACTGATTTGCAGACAGGGGTCCTTTAGTTTGTTCTGGCAGTGAATTCCAGATCTTCGAGCATTTTACGTGCATAACATTTTTGCATAGGGAGAGATGAACACGGGGGATATCAAAGAGTGATCTGTGTCTCGTATTATGGTTGTGTGTTCTGTTATTGTTATCAAGGAGGAGTTTAAGAGGAGGGTTTACATTAGAGTATAGTGTTCTGTGTATGTAGTAGGCACAATAATAAATGTGGATGTTTTGTATATTTAGTAAGTTAAGACTCTTGAAAAGTGGTGGTGTGTTGTCAAATATAGGAGTTAGTAATCAATCACACTGCAGCTTTTTGCTGGGTTATTAAAGGCTTAAGGTGATTTGCTGTGGTTGATCCCCATACATAAATACCATAGGTGAGGGAAGGGTAAATGAGAGAGTGGTACAAAGTTAAAAGAGCTGATTGGAGTACATAGTACCGTATCATTGAAAGGATGCCTACTATTCTGGAGACTTTCTTGGAAATTTGCTGTATGTATGTCTGAAATTTGAGACTGCAGTCAAGGTGGAGACTTAGAAATTTGCCCTCTGCCTGTCTCGAGATAGGTGAACCATTTATCAAAATGTTTAGCTGTACATTTGAAGCTCTGTTTCCGAAAAGCATGAAGTAGGTTTTGTCAGTATTGAGAGTAAGTTTGTTGGTAATCATCCCAGTAGATATTTTTAGCAGTTCAGCATTTACTGTGTCTGTTAGTATGGTTGGGTTTGGGTGAGAAAAGACATAGGTTGTGTCATCTGCAAATAAAATGGGTTTAAGGAGATTAGATTTGTTTGGTAGGTCATTGATGTAAATGAGAAAGAGAAGTGGGCCAAGAATGCTCCCCTGTGGGACTCCAACAAGAACAGGTTGTGTAGTGGAACAGGCTCCATTTGTGTATATATACTGGGTTCTGTTATTAAGATAAGATTCTAGGTAATCAAGAGAGTGTCCTCTGACCCTGTAATGTTCAAGTTTTTGGTGCAAAAGGTCATGGTCAACTGTATCAAAATTTATAGTTGAGATGAATTGATTAACAGGTTACAGTATTATATTTTGGCACATTTTACATAATGAAATTGAAACCATTTTAATTCTGAAATAATCTTAAAATATTTAGGAATTTTTGAGTTGTTGGTGGTGATAATATATAGTGTTTGCGAGGTTAATTTTGGAAGATGAGGTGATTTCTAAGCAGAGTCTTGAATTGCTGTGCAGGCAGGGACCCTTTTATATGTTCAGGTAATGAATTCCAGATCCTGGGGCCCTTCATGTGCACAGCATTTTTTCATAGAGAGAGATGGACACGAGGGATATCAAAGAGTGTTTTGTGTCTTGTGTTATGCAAGTGCTTTCTGTTGTAGTTCTCAAGAAGGAGTTTGAGAGGAGGGTTAATATTGGAGAATAATGTTCTGTGTATATAGTAGACACAATAATAGGAGTGAGTATTTTGTATGTTAAGCAGGTTCAAGCTCTTTAATAGCAGTGGAGTGTGTTGCCTGGCACAAGAGTTTGTAATCATTCTCACAGCAGCTTTTTGGTGGATTATTATTAAAGGTTTAACGTGATTTGCTGTCATTGAACCCCATGCACAAATACCATAGGTGAGGTAAGGGTAGATGAGAGAGTGGTAAAGAGCAAGAAGTGCCATTTGGGGTACATAGTACCATACCTTAGCCCTTTCAGGGTCTGTCCCGTAGATCTATGGCTTTATGTTCAGGGTCCAAACCGTAGATCTATGCCAAAATTCTAACGCCGTCAAATTTAGCTCGAGAAGGCTGGTAAGCCTACATCTAAGAGAATGGGTCTGGGTGGTCAGTGTGCACACCATAGAAAAAATCTGGACGCCCACATGGCATTGTGGGAAAGCCGGCAAAGTAGCTTTGTTCATAGTGCCTGGCGGCAAGGAAGCTCTCACTCCCCCACTCACTCTCCGGGCGAATTCTGACTCTCCTCTCCACAACTTACAGTTCAAAGACTGATGGAAGTGGAGCTGAAGACGAATTCTATGGTTTTGAACCATATGGTACCATTGTGCCATATGGTACAATGGTACCATATGGTACAATGGTGCCATGTCATACAATGGTATCATATGGTACAATGGTATATGGTACAATGGTACCATATGGTACAGTGTACCATATAGTACATTGTACCATATGGTACAGGGTACAGGGACCCTAATGGAAATAAATCTGTCTGACTTTTTTGGGTTATCCTAGGTTCTCCAAACATATGCTGCTAAGTATGATATTCTATGTAACTTTATTTGTGTATAACTAAATTAACTTACTTATGATGCCACATGCACTTGAGTAAGTTTATTCAGTTGTACAGAAATACAATTGCATAGATTATCATACATAGCAGCATACGTATAAAATCCTAGGATAACCCAAAAAAGTCAGGGTGACTTATTTCTATAGTTATCCCTGTATCTGTACCATATGGTGTCCTGTACTGTATGGTACCCTGTATCATATGGTACCCTCTACCATATGGTACCCTGCACCATATATTATTCTGTACTGCATGGTACCCTTTACGACATAGTACAATGTACCATATGGTACCCTGTAACATATGATACCGTGTACCATATGGTCAATAGCTGTTGGTGGCATGAGACACCAGCCAAGACTGAGTGAGTGGCGACGCAAGACTCCGCAGTTTCCGAGACAAAGTGCTTTGTCATCCACCTCAAGGAACACGTAAAGTTCCTGTACACTTGTAAATATATAATTGAACGTTACTAATATACAACATTTTTGCATATTTTTATTGTAAACAACTATTGTAAACAAAATAATAATGAAAATATTAGTGTGTGTTGAATACAACAGTACCATATGGTACAATGAACCATATGGTATCATTGTATTGTATGGTACAATGTACCATATGGTACCATTGCATCATATGGTACCATATGGTACCATTACACCATATGGTACCATAAGGTACCATTGCACCATATGGTACCATTCTACCATATGGTACCATTGTATCATATGGTACCATTGTATCATGTGCCATTGTGCCATATTGTACCATATGGTGCCATTGTATCATATGCCATTGTACCATATGGTACCATTGCATGCTATGGTACCATTGCACCCTATGGCACCATTGTACCATATGGTACCATTGTATCATGTGCCATTGTACCATATTGTACCATATGGTACCATTGATCAGTCCTCACCAAAGTAATAAAGAAAGCCAAACAACTATTCTACTCCAGTAGATTCACTGACACAAGAGGAGATATAAAAAAGACCTGGAAAACACTCTCTCAGATTCTAGGGACCCACAAACTGAAAAAAACAAGAATATTGCCCTAACTAAACCTAATGAAACACCACTGCATCCCACTGACACAGCTAACAAGATAAACGACTTCTTCTCAACCATAGGTTCTAATCTCGCCAATAAAATCCCACACACCAATGCCCATGCCGGGGACTACCTAGATGGGAATTTCCCAAATTCCTTCTATCTTGCTCCAACTGAGCCCATGGAAGTCACCGAGATTATAAAGTCACTTAAAAATAACTCAGGGAATCTGTCTCATGTCCTACCATTATTGTACGAGAGAGCGGCCCATGTCCTCTCGCATGCTATCTCATTACTTTTTAACAAGTCACTAGAAACTAGCACCTTCCCGAAACTACTCAAGACGGCAAGGGTTACACCAATACATAAAGGTGGTGACCCTACAGATTTAAACAACTATAGGCCAATATCAAACTTACCATTGCTATCCAAAATCTTTGAGAAACTCGTGCACAGGAGACTATATTCATTTATAACGGCACAAAACATACTCACCCCCTGCCAATTTGGATTCAGGAAAAATAAAAGCACTAACGATGCAATCATAAAAATGCTAGATCTGCTTTACACAGCATTGGAAAATAAGAAATATCCACTAGGAATTTTTATTGACCTAAGAAAAGCTTTTGACACAGTAGACCACGGCATCCTACTCCACAAACTTGACCATTATGGTATAAGAGGCCATGCGCTTGCATATTTCAAATCTTACCTTACTAATAGGTATCAGTATGTCACCATTAAAGACACAGCATCAACAACACAGCCACTTGATACTGGAGTTCCGCAGGGAAGTGTCCTTGGTCCCCTGCTCTTCCTCATATACATCAATGATCTCCCAAACGTATCTCAACACCTGAACCCGACTTATGTCATCTCTCACCCTAATCTTGCCACCCTCAACACCATTGTTAATGAGGAGCTGATCAAAATATCGACTTGGATGACAGCCAATAAACTTACGCTTAACACTGACAGAACCTCCTACATTATGTTTGGTAGCAGAGCAGGAGATGCGCAAATAAACATTAAGATCGACAACACTCTAATTGCCAGGCATAATGAGGACAAATTCCTAGGCCTATACTTCGACAGCAACCTGAACTTCAGCACCCATATCCAACACATAACCAAAAAAGTATCCAAAACGGTTGGGATCCTCTCCAAGATACGATACTACATGCCGCAAACTGCCCTTCTCACACTATACCATTCACTTATATATCCATACCTCACCTATGCTATATGTGCTTGGGGTTCAACTGCAGCAACACACCTAAAGCCAATAATAACCCAACAAAAAGCCGCAGTAAGAATAATCACTAAATCCCATCCCTGGCAACACACCCTCCCACTCTTCATAGATCTAAACTTACTCCCTGTTCAGTACATCCACACTTACTACTGTGCAATCTACATCTACAGGACCTTAAATTCCAATATTAACCTTGACCTAAAACGCTTTCTTGATAGTTGCGACAGAACCCACAGGCACAATACCAGACACAAACATCTCTATGACATTCCCCGTGCCCGACTAAACCTTTACAAAAATTCAATGTATGTCAAAGGCCCTAAAATATGGAACACCCTACCTTAAAATTCTAAAACTGCAGACACATTCATCACCTTCAAAACTACCATCAGAAAACATCTTATCTCCCTGATACACCCTGTCAACTAATTACACGAATACCACCTGGTGGTTAACACTTACACTCACTCACCCATTTGACCATAAACAGAAATATCAATCTCAATCTCAAAATAATGAATCTTAACTAGTCATAAGTTGGCCTGTGATACTCCAATACTGAAACTATGTATAGTGCCAAAACAAAAGCATTCACATTGCTAAACTCACAAACTAGTATTTAGTCACTTAGGCATAATACCAACTTACCTCATAATTTTGTAATATTTTAAACTTAAGATTTAATTTAAGTCTGCCCGAAATGCCTAGCCATGCTAGGTGTTCTAGTGGTACACTCTGTAATTATTATTTTACTACATGTAAACCAAACAATAACCAAATTCTGTAAACTCAGCATTGTAATCCTTATAGAGAATAAACTTTGAATTTGAATTGTATCATATGGTGCCATTGTACCATATGGTACAATTGCACCCTATGGCACCATTGTACCGTATGGTACTATATGGTACCGTTGTATTCAACACAATAACCGTACTAATATTTTCATCATTTTGTTTACAATAAACTTGTAAACAAGTTTTGTAAGCAATATTTATTTAGAGATTTTATTTATTTAGAGATTTTAGCATACATGCAGAGGTACAAAAAAAATACAGGTAAGAGCAGCATGCCAAAGCCACTTATATGCATAGCATTACGGGCTGGCTTAAAATTAACTTAAGATTAACTAAGCAATGATGAAATCAGTGATAAGACATTATTGTAAACAGATAACTATAAAGCACAAATGAGTATTACAAAGACAGGTCATATGGTTGCATGCATTGCTGTTCATTCAGTAGAATGGAGTATTCTGTTAGGTAGTGTATTTAAAAAAATAACAAAGTTAGATTGGGTCCTAGGTTTAACATTTAAGTGATATAATTGTGAGTAACATTTTGGATATACAATTTATAAGGTTCAGTTATTCAGTATTTATTTGGTTTTGAGTGAGTAAGTGAACTTTGAGAAGAGACTTGAATTTGTAAACAGGTAGTGTTTCTTTTATATTTACAGGTAATGAATTCCAGATTTTAGAGCCTTTTATGTGCATTGAGTTTTTCCATAGCGTGAGATGGACACGAAGAACATCAAAGAGTGATCTGTGCCTTGTGTTATGGTCATGTGTTCTGTTGAGGTTGACAAGGAGATGTTTGAGGGGAGGGTTAATATCAGAGTTAAGTGTTCTATGTATGTAATAGGTGCAATAATAAGTATGGATGTTTTGTATGGTGAGTAGGTTGAGTGTTTTGAATATTGGTGGAGTGTGTTGCCTGTAGTGAGAATTTGTTATCATTCTAACTGCAGCCTTTTGTTGGGTAATTAGTGGTCTGAGATGGTTAATTGTTGTTAAGCCCCATGCACAAATTCCATAGGTGAGATAGGGGTAAATAAGAGAGTGATAAAGGGCCAGGAGGGCTGACTGTGGAACATAGTACCGTATCTTCGATAGTATGCCTACAGTCTTGGAAATTTTCTTAGAGATTTGTTGAACATGTGTATGAAATTTGAGTCTATTATCGAGGTGGATTCCTTAGAATTTTCCCTCAGTTAGCTTTGTGATAGGTGATCCATTTATCGTTATGTTAAGAGGTACATCTGTAGCTCTGTTACCAAACTGAATGAAGTAGGTTTTGTCAATGTTTAGTGTAAGTTCGTTAGTCCTCATCCAGGTAGATATTTTCTGTAATTCGGTGTTTACAGTATTGGCTAGCGTGACTGGGCTCGGGTGAGTGAAGACGTATGTAGTGTCATCTGCAAAAAGTGTGGGTTTGAGTAATTGCGAAGCATTTGGTAGGTCATTTATGTATAGGAGAAAGAGAAGAGGGCCAAGGACACTTCCCTGTGGGACACCAACTGTAATTGGTTGTGCGGAAGAGCTTGCCCCATTTGCATACACATATTGGCTTCTGTTGCTGAGGTAAGACTTGAGGTAGTTGAGGGAGTGCCCTCTAATACCATAGTGTGACAATTTTACGTGGAGCAAGTCATGGTCAACTGTATCAAAAGCTTTACGTAAGTCAATGAAGATTCCCAGTGGGACTTCTTTTTTTTCTGTTGCAGTGTATATATGTTCTAGCATGTGTATAATAGAATCATTAGTATTTTTGTTAAGCCTGAATCCAAATTGGCAGGGGTTGAGAATGTTTTGGGAGATGAGGTAGGAGTAGATTCGTTTATGAATTAATTTTTCGAAGATTTTTGAGAGAGGGTGTAAATTGGATATTGGCCTATAGTTATTCAACTCTGTTTGGTCTCCTCCTTTATGGATCGGGGTGACCCTTGCTATTTTGAGAACTGTAGGGAAGGTGGAGGATTCAATGGATTTGTTAAAGAGTGTTGCAATGATTGGTGATAGTACTTGTGACGATTTTTTGTATATAAAGGGTGGTAAGGTATTTAAATCTCCTGCTTTGTTTTTCAGTGCGTTGATAATAAGGGAGACTTCGTATGGGTTAGTCGGAGCTAGGAACAGTGTGTTCGGGTAGTTGCCAGTGAGGTAGTCATTTGGTGGGGTATCTGAGCTTGGAATTTTATTGGCAAGGTTTTGGCCTATAGTGGAGAAGAAATCATTGAGTCTGTTTGCTGTTTCTGTTGGTGGGAGTTGGGGTTCATCTGATTTTGCTAATTTTATTTCGGTATTTCGTGATATCTTTTTTGTTCCCAGAATTTCTGATAGGGTCTTCCAGGTCTTTTTTATATCACCTCGTAAGTTGGATAATCTGTTCTCATAATACAATTTTTTTGCCCTTCTTATCAGGCTGGTTAGGATTGACGAGTAACGTTTTGTTTGGTCTCTGGTTATGTGACCCATTCTGTACTGTTTTTCATGTCGGTGTTTTGTATTTATGGATTTGAGAATGCTGGGTGTTAGCCAGGGACTGTTCAGTCTCTTAGCTGTCATCTGTTTAGTTTTTTTAGGGCAGTGCTTGTTATAGAGGTATTGGGTCTTTTTTAGAAAATTATTAAAACGTTCGTCAATATCTGCATAGATTTCTAGCTCAGTGTGCCAGTCAATGTTTGTTACTGCTGTTGTGAAGTTATTAATGGCTGCCTCATTGTGAAGTCTGAAGGTGACTTTAGTAGTGTCTTGGGGTATTTTACCAAGAGTTGTTATGAGGAAAGTAGGGTAGTGGTCTGTGGTATTATCTGTAACTATGCCTGATTTTAAAGGGGATATGGTGTTGGTTCAGATGTGGTCAAGTAGGGAAACACTAGTCTCTGTAACTCTTGTAGGTTTTGTTACTGTTGGTAGCAACATGCAGTTACTCATTGTGTTTGTGAATTCAGTAACGTGTGGGTCCTGGTCTTGCAGGAGATATATATTGAAGTCACCTGAGAGTAGTAAGTGATCTTTGTTCATGCGTGGATCAGTTATCATACTTCCTAGGTTTTGACTAAATTGGCTAATGTTTGATTGTGGAACTCTGTAGATGTTTATCACTGTGAGAGGTTTTTGTAGGTATTTGGATTTGAATTTAGCTATTATATATTCCCCATGTTCATCCCTTGTGCAAGTATTAGTGATACATTCTAGTTGGTCTGAGTAGTATATAGCTGTGCCTCCCCCTTGTTGGTCTGGCCTACAGTTGTGTATGGCTGTGTAACCAGGAATGGCATAGACATCTGTAGTATCAGGCTTTAGCCAGGTTTCAGTTAGTGTAATGATGGACATATTGGCATGCAAGGAATTTAGTAATGCTAGGAGGTCATCATAATGCTTGCTTAAAGATCTGATATTGTAGTTAAAGATAGTTATGTTGTTGTTGGCTCTGAGAAGTGCCTTTGATTGTTCTGCTGTGTAGTAATTACAGTAACTGTTTGAATCATTTAAGTCATTAAATAAGAGGTTGGTATCAGGATCAATGCTTGTAATCATAAGATTTGTAGTGAATCTATAGTTAGAATTAAGTAAAAAATAAAGTAAATATTCTAAAACTAAAAAAAAAAATAGCACCTGAATTATTTAACAAATGTAAAAATAATGAGCTAAGGTAGTTTTTTAAAGCTAAAATAAAGGAGACAATATAAATGGGACTAAAATAATTTGTGGTGAACAAATAAAGTGATGATCAAATAATGGAGCTTGGGAATATGATAGTAGGTAGTACTTTAAAGGTAATTCTTTAAAGTTAGAATTATAATATAAAATTATAATATAAAAGGGACTGAAGGAGGGGTATTAATGTTGCAGTTTAAAAACTGTAGTGTAAAGCACCCTTCTGGCAAGACAGTGATGGAGTGAATGATGGTGAAAGTTTTTCTTTTTCGGGCCACCCTGCCTTAGTGGGAATCGGCCAGTGTGATAATAAAAATAAAAAAAAGGGACTAATATAAGTTGTGGTGAACAATAAAGTGATAATCAAATAAATGAGCTTTGGAGTATAATGGCAAAATAGTGAACTTATTAACTTTAGCACCTGAGAATAGCACCTTGATTATTTTAACAATTGTGAATATATGAACTAAGGTAGTTACATAAAGCTAAAATAAAGGAAAAAATATATAAGGGACTAAAATTAAGTAATGGTAAACAAAGTTAAATGGACAGATAGTCACTATGAAATAATATTGCTTTAGGAGTAAGATCTGATTTGTAATATTAAATAAGTTGAGCAGTTTATTGCACAATAAAAAGTAAAAAAATAAGGTAGTTGGTACTAGCTAGCAAAACAGTTTTGGTACTTGCAAAAAGTAATTGGAATATACACTAATTGCACACACATTAAAAAGTGACTAAAAAAACAAGTAGTGGTAAACAAAATTAAAAGGACAGGTAAGAACAATAAATAATATTAATTTGGAGTAAAATTTGACTTGTAACATAAAATTATGAGCAATTAATAGCAGTAAGAAAGAAGTAAAAAAGTATTGGAGGTAGTTAGCATTAGCTTGTGATGAAAAAATTAATAAAAATAATAATATAGAATATAATAGTAAGGTACACTATATGCACCACACGTATATATGTATTAAGGGCACATATCTAATCTGTTACAGAAATGACAGCTTTTCTAAGGAAGGTAGAGAAATCGTGTTCGTTTGAGATAGTACAGTGGACCCCCGGTTAACGAACTTTTTTCATTCCAGTAGTATGTTCAGGTGCCAGTACTGACCGAATTTTTTCCCATAAGGAATATTGTGAAGTAGGTTAGTCCATTTCAGACCCCCAAACATACAAGTACAAACGCACTTACATAAATACACTTACATAATTGGTCGCATTTGGAGGTGATCGTTAAGCGGGGGTCCACTGTATATTGTTGTCCTGTTGATGTTTTCCTTACTAGTATTTTCCCATCTCGCGTGAAACGCTCATGTATTTTGTTTTCCTGTTTAAGTTTTCTCAGCCTGAACAGAAGGTTTTGACGTTTTCTTGTTAGACACTCATTTATGTACACTCCATTTTTCATTGTAATTGCTGATTTAATTAGGTCCTTTCTTTTATCGTATGAATGAAGTCTGATCATTATACTGTGTTTACTTCCTGGTTTTCCTAACAAACATGTTTCTTTGATTTCATTGTTTTGCACGATGACTTGTACGTGGTCCTGTATTATCCTGACAGCAGTTTCTTTGCACTGAGCTTGTGTTATGTCACTTGGAATGTGTGGACTGTTTATTATAACTGCATCAGACAACTTATCTTGTTCAGTTTTGTCGTCTTGGAAATCAAGGTATTCATTTAGTCGAGTGTGCATGTTCTGATTCCAGTCCTTGATTGCTTCTTCAACCTTCATATTTATTGTAGTTATTTGTTCGATGTGACTGGCTATAGCTGCTTTCAGAGTATTTTCTGTGTCAACACTTCCCGATGTAATCTTCTCTTCAAGGTTTTGGATCTTGTTCTCGAGGTTGGTTATCTTGGATTCTCGTCGCTCGAGTGTTGCTTTGATATCTTTGATTTCGTTTTCTAGAGCAACGATGTAGTCCTTGATATTGTCAGGAATAATCATACCTGAGTAATCATGGGTGAATCCTTTGAAGGGAGTGGAGTTGGAGGGGGAGTCAGCCATGTTTGTTGTTGTTGTTGTTCCCTGGGTGGCGGCGGTGAGGGGGGTTGATGATACACCGGCGTCCTGCTGGGTAGACAAGTTGAGTTCTAGGGTCCTTGCTGTTATTCTTTTATTACTGATGTTGTTTCTTCTGCGATATCCTTTCATAGTATCACTGAAGTAGATAATGTGTAGCAATGGAGAAGGCTTGTTTTCTCGGAGCTTGGGTTAAGTGGTTGTCTGGCAGAGGAGGCAGTGTTTGGGTTAGCAGGGCTGTCTTCCTTAGATCTTCTATTTTTGTCAAGATTTGGGTTACATTCTTAGTATTCTTGGGTCATTTTGTGGTCTACGTGGGTTCATGTAGTTGAACTTTCACTTAGGCCTTCACAAGTTTTGATGAGCGATGTTTTTTGAGGAAGAAGAGCTGGTAGGATGCCGCTGCTGCCGCTGGAATTGATCGATCGATCTGTATTCAAGCACTCTACGGATTCTGAGGAAGAATAAATATATATATACAAGGTGAAATTAACAGCAAAGGCATCTGGTGCACTCAGACTATTACTGTCAAATTCTCAGAATACGGAGGGAATGTGAACACGAAAAAAAAAAATTTCTGAAAAACTGATCAGTTAATAACAAATTAGTGCAGTTATTGTGTAGAATACAATGAGTATACACTTATACAATATACATTATACTGGTCTCACAGGCCACAAATATTATTAGAAAAAGAAAAAAATTAGAAAAGAAGAGAAAAAAGTATAAAAAACATAAAATAAAAAAATGGGATTTTGCGGAAGTCACCGATGTTGCCGCCACCCGGTCATTTTGGGTCAACTTCCCGCCACTGTATCTCGGTAAGTACTGATCAGAAAAAACTTTTTTTTTTGTCTTATTACCTTCACAAAAATATACTTTTTAATTCTGTAAGAAAAAATAATTTTTTTTTTTTTTAAATTTCTTGGACACTGGAGCACCACTTCAGATTTTGGCCTTGGACCCTGAAGGGGTTAGAAAGGATGCTTACTGTTTTGGAGATATTTTGGAAATATTCTGTATGTGGGTCTGAAATTTAAGACGGCTGTCAATGTGGAGCCCTAGAAATTTGCTGTCAATGCATCTTGAAATGGGGGAACCATTTATCAATATGTTTAGCTGAATATTTGAAGTTCTGTTTCCAAACAGTATGAAGTATGTTTTGTCAGTATTGAGAGTAAGTGGTACCAGTACTCTTATATGGGTGCAAAGCATGGGTTGTAAATGTTGCTGCAAGGAGGCTAGAGGCAATGAAGTTGTGTCTAAGGGCAGTATTTGTAGATGAATGGTTCAGAAAACCGACATGTTGATAAATTAGACACATGTGCAACTCTTGGGTATCTTTATTGATACCCAAGAGTTGCACATGTGTCTAATTTATCAAGGGCAGTATTTTTTTTTAACACGTCGGCTGTTTCCCACTGAGGCAGACTGACCCAAAAAGAAAGAAAAACCCAAAAAGAAAGAAAAAACTTTCATCATGACTCAACACTTTTACCATCACTCACACATAATCACTGTCTTTGCAGAGGCACTCAGATATGACAGTTTAGACGTCCCTCCAAACTGCCAGTATCCTAAACCCCTCCTTTAAAATGCAGACATTGTACTTCCCATTTCCAGGACTCAAGTCTGGCTAACCGGTTTCCCTGAATCCCTTCACAAAATATTATCCTGCTCATATTCCAACAGCTTGTCAGGTCCTGAAAACCTTTCGTCTCCATTCACCCCTATCTAACACGCTCACACACACTTGCTGGAAGTCCAAGCCCCTCACCTACAAAACCTCCTTTATCTCCTCCCTCCATCCTTTTTGGGGACAACTCCTACCCCTCCTTCCTTCCCATACAGATTTATACGCTGTCCAAGTCATTCTGCTTTGTTTCATTCTCTCTAAATGACCAAACCACCTCAACAGCCCCTCTTCAGCCCTCTGACTAATACTTTTAGTAACTCCACACTTCCTCCTAATTTTCACACTACGAATTCTCTGCATAGTATTTACACCACACATTCCCCTTAGACACAACATCTCCACTGCCTCCAGCTGCCTCCTTGAAAGGGCAATGTGTGGTGTAAATATCATGCAGAGAATTCATAGTGTGGAAATTAGGAGCAGATGTGGGGTTACTAAAAGTATTTTTCAGTGGGCTGAAGAGAGGTTTGGGGGTGGTTTGGTCATTTAGGAGAGATGGAGCAAAATAGGACGATTTGGAGGGTGTATAAATCTGTAGTGGAGGGGAGGAATGGTAGGGATCATCCTAGCAAAGAATGGAGGGCGGGCGTAAAGGAGGTTGTGTGTGCAAGGGGCTTGGACATGCATCAGGCATGTGTGAGCTTATTAGATAGGGGTGAATGGAGATGAATGGTTTTTGGGACCTGACGAGCTATTGGAGTGTGACCAGGGTAATATTTTGTGAAGGGATTCAGGGAAACCGGTTAGCCGGACTTGAGTCCTGGAGGTGAGAAGTACAGATGACCCCTACCCCTCCTTCCTTCCATTAAAGATTTATACACCCTCCAAATCATCCTACTTTGCTTCATCCTCTCTAAATGACCAAACCTCCTTAACAACCTCCTTCAGTCTTCTGAATAATACTTGTAGTAACTCCTTACCTCCTAATTTCCATACTACGAATGTCTGCATAATGTTTACACCACACATTGCCCTTAAACATGACATCTCCACTACCTCCAGCCTCCTCCTTGCTGCAGCATTTATAACAGATGCTTCACACCCAGATAAATTGTTGGTACCATTAAACTCTCGTACATTTCCTTCTTTGCCTCCATGGATAACGTGTTTTGTCTCCACAGATGCCTCAGTGCACCACTCGCGTTGATGATGTGATAATGTTATAGGGGCAGCAGTTTGCAAGAGACTAGACCAAAGTTAAGACACTTCTGCAACATCTGGATATCTTTATTGTAGACGTTTCACCATCCAGTGGCTTTATCAATACAGATTCTTGGACATAATTAGAAAACAGAAGAACTATATACAGAAGATGAGGTAATCAGTCCCTCAGCATTGGAGGTGGTGTTTAGAGCACCGTGGTTGTAGAGATTCTGAAGCACAGGCAAGGAGACTGGCGCTTATATAGGCGTCAGTGAATAGGGACGTGTAGCAGACGAGGGCATAGTCACTGGTAGGTGGGATTCCCCAGTGGAAGTAGGTCCTACCCAAATTGATGGGTTAGTTGTAGTAGCCATGAAGAAGGTCATGTAGATGTCCTCTGAACCAAGATTCCATGATGTTGCAGTGCCTGACAAGTTGTGCAAGACAGGTATACAATACTGACATGATGAAAGTTAAGACACTTGTGCAACATCTGGATATCTTTATTGTAGACGTTTTGCCATCAAGTGGCTTTATCAATACAGATTCTTGGACATACTTAGAAAACAGAAGTACTATATACTATCATGGAATCTTGGTTCAGAGGACATCTACATGACCTTCTTCATGGCTACTACAACTAACCCATCAATTTGGGTAGGACCTACTTCCGCTGGGGAATCCCGCCTACCAGCCTGCTACACAT
>NC_091315.1:20601818-20726818 GCF_038502225.1 Cherax quadricarinatus
TTAATTCTAACTATAGATTCACTACAAATCGTATGATTACAAGCATTGATCCTGATACCAACCTCTTATTTAATGACTTAAATGAATCAAACAGTTACTGTAATTACTACACAGCAGAACAATCAAAGGCACTTCTCAGAGCCAACAAAAACATAACTGTCTTTAACTACAATATCAGATCTTTAAGCAAGCATTACGATGACCTCATAGCATTCCTTGCATGCCAATATGTCCATCATTACACTAACTGAAACCTGGCTAAAGCCTGATACTACAGATGTCTATGCCATTCCTGGTTACACAGTCATACACAATTGTAGGACAGATCAACAAGGGGGTGGCATAGCTATATACTACTTAGACCAACTAGAATGTATCACTAATACTTGTGCAAGGGATGAACATGGGGAATATATAATAGCTAAATTCAAATCCAAATACCTACAAAAACCTCTCAGATTGATAAATATCTACAGAGTTCCACAGTCAAATATTAGCCAATTTAGTCAAAACCTAGGAAGTATGATAACTGATGCACGCATGAACAAAGATCACTTACTACTCTCAGGTGACTTCAGTATAAATCTCCTGCAAGACCAGGACCCACACGTTACTGAATTCACAAACACAATGAGTAACTGCATGTTGCTACCAACAGTAACAAAACCTACAAGAGTTACGGAGACCAGTGTTTCCCTACTTGGCCACATCTGGACCAACACCATATCCCCTTTAAAATCAGGCATAATTACAGATAATACCACAGACCACTACCCTACTTTCCTCATAACAACTCTTGGTAAATTACCCCATGACACTACTAAAGTCACCTTCAGACTTCACAATGAGGCAGCCATTAATAACTTCACAACAGCAGTAACAAACATTGACTGGCACACTGAGCTAGAAATCTATGCAGATATTGACGAATGTTTTAATAATTTTCTAAAAAAGACCCAATACCTCTATAACAAGCACTGCCCTAAAAAAACTAAACAGATGACAGCTAAGAGACTGAACAGTCCCTGGCTAACACCCAGCATTCTCAAATCCATAAATACAAAACACCTATATGAAAAACAGTACAGAATGGGTCACATAACCAGAGACCAAACAAAATGTTACTCGTCAATGCTAACCAGCCTGATAAGAAGGGCAAAAAAATTGTATTATGAGAACAGATTATCCAACTTACGAGGTGATATAAAAAAGACCTGGAAAACCCTATCAGAAATTCTGGGAACAAAAAAGATATCACGAAATACCGAAATAAAATTAGCAAAATCAGATGAACCCCAACTCCCACCAACAGAAACAGCAAACAGACTCAATGATTTCTTCTCCACTATAGGACAAAACCTTGCCAATAAAATCCCAAGCTCAGATACCCCACCAAATGACTACCTCACCGGCAACTACCCGAACACACTGTTCCCAGCTCCGACTAACCCATACGAAGTCTCCCTTATTATCAACGCACTAAAAAACAAGCTAGGAGATTTAAATACCTTACCACCCTTTATATACAAAAAAGTTTGACAAGTGCTATCACCAATCATTGCAACACTCTTTAACAAATCCATTGAATCCTCCACCTTCCCTACAGTTCTCAAAATAGCAAGGGTCACCCTGATCCATAAAGGAGGAGACCAAACAGAGTTGAATAACTATAGGCCAATATCCAACTTACACCCTCTCTCAAAAATCTTTGAAAAATTAATTCATAAACGAATCTACTCCTACCTCATCTCCCAAAACATACTCAACCCCTGCCAATTTGGATTCAGGCCTAATAAAAATACTAATGATGCTATTATACACATGCTAAAACATATATACACTGCACTAGAGAAAAAAGAAGTCCCACTGGGGATCTTCATTGACTTAGGTAAAGCTTTTGATACAGTTGACCATGACTTGCTCCACATAAAATTGTCACACTATGGTATAAGAGGGCACTCCCTCAACTACCTCAAGTCATACCTCAGCAACAGAAGCCAATATGTGTACGCAAATGGGGCAAGCTCTTCCGCACAACCAATTACAGTTGGTGTCCCACAGGGAAGTGTCCTTGGCCCTCTTGTCTTTCTCCTATACATAAATGACCTACCAAATGCTTCGCAATTACTCAAACCCACACTATTTGCAGATGACACTACATACGTCTTCTCTCACCCGAGCCCAGTCACGCTAGCCAATATTGTAAATACCGAATTACAGAAAATATCTACCTGGATGAGGCCTAACAAACTTATACTAAACATTGACAAAACCTACTTCATTCAGTTTGGTAACAGAGCTACAGATGTCCCTCTTAACATAATGATAAACGGATCACCTATCACAAAGCTAACAGAGGGAAAATTCTTAGGAATCCACCTTGATAATAGACTCAAATTTCATACACATATACAACAATTTTCTAAGAAAATTTCCAAGACTGTAGGCATACTATCGAAGATACGGTACTATGCTCCACAGTCAGCCCTCCTGGCCCTATATCACTCTCTTATTTACCCCTATCTCACATATGGAATTTGTGCATGGGGCTCAACAACAATTAACCATCTCAGACCACTAATTACCCAACAAAAGGCTGCAGTTAGAATGATAACAAATTCTCACTACAGGCAGCACACTCCACCAATATTCAAAACACTCAACCTACTCACCATGCAAAACATCCATACTTATTATTGCACCTATTACATACATAGAACACTTAACTCTGATATTAATCCTCCCCTCAAACATCTCCTTGCCAACCTCAACAGAACACATGACCATAACACAAGGCACAGATCACTCTTTGATGTTCCTCGTGTCCATCTCACGCTATGCAAAAACTCAATGCACATAAAAGGCCCTAAAATCTGGAATTCATTACCTGTAAATATAAAAGAAACACTACCTGTTTATAAATTCAAGTCTCTTCTCAAAGATCACTTACTCACCCAAAACCAAATAAATACTGAATAACTGAACCTTATAAATTGTATATCTTAAATGTTTCTCACAATTATATCACATAAATGTTAAACCTAAAACCCAATCTAACAGAATACTCCATTTGACTGAATGTACAGCAATGCATGCAACCATATGACCTGTCTTTGTAATACTCATTTGTGCTTTATAGTTATCTGTTTACAATAATGTCTTATCACTGATTTCTTCATTGCTTAGTTAATCTTAAGTTAATTTTAAGCCAGCACGTAATGCTATGCATATAAGTGGCTTTTGCATGCTGCTCTTACCTGTATTTTTTTGTACCTCTGTATGTATGCTCAAATTACTAAATAAATAAATAAATAAATAATAATCCATTAAAGGTCTTCACTGAACTTTTGTTTATTCTTGACATTAATATATTGAATATTTACTTCAAACATTTATCTGCATGTTTTATATAAATTAAGCAGTCATGAGTTATATAAATTTGGTGAGCTTTAGTTAAGAATAATGTTGTCTGGTGGACATGACTTCCTGTTGCTTAGGAAGATAGGTGGAGGCTAAGGGTAGCAACAGTTATGTCTTGGCAGCTTAAGTGGGCAACTCTTGTGGCCTGGTGAACAGACTGAGAAAATCTTCAGAGGGAGCTCCTTAATTTTGAGCATTACTTCATTTTTTTTTTATTGAGTACAATACAATCCTTGTTTGCACTCTATGACTCGTTTTTGGTTGCACTTTTTCAGTGGTGTTCAGACAGTCTCATTCAGTTCAATTACAGTCTAATTGGCAGTCTACTGTACTGTGTTTCACATGTCCTGCTTGGCTTCTCAGGTGGTAACTAAGATCCTTCTGAGAAATTTGTTTCATAGTGTATATAATATTAAAAGTACGTTTCATTATTTAAAATATTCATGGTATTTGTCAGTATATAGCAAAAATTAAAATAGTAATCATTTTAATTTAATGTAAAGAAAAAGTTTATTATAATAACAGCTCTTATGATTTACTTTACTTTCTTTTACCTTTCAGAATACAACAAAAAGTATTTGCTGATACTTGTTCTTCTTGGCAAGTGCTTCATTACATGTGCGTTTGCCATTATATATATATTTACCTCAGAGATGTTCCCAACTAGTGTCCGTAGCACCATTGTTGGTCTTTGTTCTACGTTTGCCCGAATTGGTGCAATGTTGGCTCCTTTCTCCAATGACTTGGTAAGTTGTGTCCCAACATTGAAGGCAAGTTTCAGTGTTCAGATTCACTTCCAGCTTTTCACTCATTCTAATGGATCTCATATATTTTTATCTCTAGCATGAAATTTCCAACTCAATATATTATCTTCATTTAACAGTAACTACAAATAGGAGTATTAAAATAGGTGAAGATAATGCCTGTGCAACTTTCTTGTAGAAAAAAGGGGGTATTCTGCACTACTGGTTCATTTTTTAATAATTGATGCAGTAGTACAGTGGACCCTCACCTAACGATATTAATTGGTACCCGAGAATGAATATCATTAGGCGAGTTTTTTAGTGTTAGCCGATGCAAAATGTTAGCGTTAAAATGTATCGTTAGGCAAATTTAACGTTATGCGATGCGTTCGTTAGGCAAGGGTCCACTGTACTTCCAAGGCTGTGGTGCTAATCAAGTAAGAACAGTTTGGTTAATTATCAGTCAGATAGCTACAGATGGGATATTTCCAGGATTGGTTCCTAATTTTTTTAACACACTGGCTGTATATCACCAAAGTACGGTGACCCAGAAAAGAAGCACTTTCATCATCATTCACTTTATCACTATCTTGCCAGAAGTGTGCAGATACTGCAATTCAGATGACCCTCCAAGGTACTGATGTCCTCACCCCTCCTTCAGAGTGCAGGTACTGTACTTTCCACCTCCAGGACTCAGTTCTGTCTATCTAATTTCCCTGAATCCCTTCATAAAATGTTACCTTGCTCACACTCCAGCAGCTCGTCAAGTTCCAAATTACATTTGCCTCCACTCCTGTTTCACACACACACACACACACACACACACACACACACACACACACACACACACACACACACACACACACACACACACACACACACACACACACACACACACACATGCACGCACGCACGCACGCACGCACGCCCACCTGCCCGAGATCTGGTGGACAAACCAGGGAGAAAAGACTGGGAGTTAGAGCTCCAAAAAAGGGAGGAAGAGTGGGGAAGGAAGATAGAAGAGCTTGGCAAGATAATGGAGGAGAGGATAGCTGAAAAGTGCAGGAAGTGAGAGCTACAAGTCTTAGCAGCAGAAGCTAGGATACAGTGCTTAGAAGAGAAACTAAAAAACCTAAAACAGATTAAAGAGACAAATGATAATTCAGATGTGACATCAGGAAATTCTATGCCAGGCACAGAGAAGGGGATGGTAAGAAACAAAGGAGATATGCCATACGCGAAGGCCCTATCAGACCCACGTGGGACCTGGAAAAAGACAAGGAGCACACTAAGATCAAATGACAGGTCTGAAGACAATGAAGGTATGTTATATGCAGAGACTAACAGCCAACTGCAGTAGCAAGGAACAGCTGATCATGAAAGACAGTTCACTGAGCATAGAAGTTTCAGAAAGGACAGGGATTGAAGGCAAGAACATTTCAATGGAAGGAACTAAAACACCTCAGAAGATGCAAATGGAGACTCAGTGGGAGGAGGAAAGGGAGAGGTCAGTTTTTGTCTACTTGCTCCAAGAAGCCAAAGGGGACAACTTTGAAGAAATAAAACAGGAGGAGGAAAAAATGATTGAAGGCATCATGAAAACAATAGGTGAGGGCGATATGACCCAGGTGACAAATTTTCGGAGAATTGGGTGGTTTGCGAGTGGAAGGAAAAGGCCTGTCAAAGTAATTTTCAAGGAAGAATCAGCTCAAACCAGGATCCTGCAAGAGAAAGCACGAATGAGGGACAAACCGGGGTACCAGAGAGTATACCTCGATCGCGACAGAACACAAGATGAAAGGACTACACTGAAAGAGAGGGTACAGAGATGCAAGGAGGAAAGAGAGGCAATGATGAAGATGAGCAGAACCCAGACACAGGAGGAAGGGCAAACACACCCCGCAGAAACTCCCGCAGAAGGACTCCAACCACGACAATCCCAATGCAACTGAGCAATCTAAACAAGAACCCACACACTGTTTCCTCTGCCACCAACACCCACATCACAAACCTCACCCCAACAGCTGCCCCCTATGGGCATTCTGACCCCACCCCCCTCATCACAAACCCCACCCACACCACAGCCCCCCATAGGCCCCCATCAAGGCTCTCACTCCCCCAACCCCAATATTCTCTCAGGACCACAGTGATAGAAAAGAAGCTGAAGGTTTGGTACAGAAAAGAAGCTGAAGGTTTGGTACACAAATGCGGACGGAATAACGAATAAATATGAGTAGTGGCACGAAAGAATCAGCGAGAAATCCTCAGACATCATAGCAGTCACAGAAACGAAACTCGCTGAGACAATAATAGATGCAATCTTCCCACCAGGATATCAGATCCTGAGGAAAGATAGAAGGAGTTGAGGGGGAGGAATTGCACTGCTCATAAAAAAACCGATGGGGATTTGAGGAAATGGAAGGCATGGACATGATTGGAGAAAGGGACTAAATAGTAGGTACAATTCAGTCTGGAGAACATAAAGGAGTCATAGGAGTGATGTATAACCCACCACAGAACTGCAGGAGGCCAAGAGAGGAGTACGAAGAAAATATCAGAGCTATGGTGGACACACTGGCTGAGGTGGCAAGAAGAACTCACTTGAGCAGAGCAAAGTTACTGGTAATGGGCGATTGCAACCACAGGGAGATCGACTGGGAAAACCTGGAGTCACATGGGGGTCCTGAAACATGGTGAGCCAAGATGATGGATGTGGTACTTGAAAACCTCATGTATCAACATATCAGGGACACTACCAGAGAGAGAGGGGAGGATAAGCCAGCAAGACTGGATCTTGTGTTCACCCTGAGCAGTTCAGACATTGAGGACATCAGTTACAAGAGCCCCCTTGGAGCTAGCGATCATGTGGTTCTGAGTTTTGATTATATAGTAGAGCTACAAGTGGAGAAGGTAATAGGAATTGAATGGGAAAAGCCAAACTATAAAAGGGGGGACTACACAGGTATGAGGAATTTCCTGCAGGAGGTTCAGTGGGACAGAGAACTGGTAGGAAAATCAGTGAACGAGATGATGGAATATGTAACAACAAAGTGCAAGGAGGCAGAGGAAAGGTTTGTTCCCAAAGGAAACAGAAATAATAGGAAGACCAAAACGAGTCCTTGGTTTACCCGAAGGTGTAGGGAGGTAAAAACTAAGTGCACCAGAGAATGGAAAAGGTACAGGAGGCAAAGGACCCAGGAAAATAAGGAGACTAGTAGAAGAGCCAGAAACGAGTATGCACAGATAAGGAGGGAGGCCCAGCGACAGTACGAGAACGACATAGCATCGAAAGTCAAGTCTGACACGAAACTGCTGTATAGCCACATTAGGAGGAAGACAACAGTCAAAGACCAGGTGATAAGGCCGAGGAAAGAAGGTGAGGAACTCACAAGAAACGATCAAGAAGTATGTGAGGAGCTCAATATGAGATTTAAGGAAGCATTTACAGTGGAGACAGGAAGGCCTCTGGGGGGACAGAACAGAGGCGGACACCTGCAAGGAATATACCAACAAGTGTTGGATGACATACATACAAATGAGGAGGAGGTGAAGAAGCTGCTAAGGGACATCGATACCTCAAAGGCAATGGGACCGGACAACATGTCCCCGTGGGTCCTTAGAGAGGGAGCGGATATGCTGTGTGTGCCACTTACCACAATCTTCAACACATCCCTGGAAACTGGGCAACTACCTGAGGTATGGAAGACGGCAAATGTAGTTCCCATTTTTAAAAAAGGAGACAGAAAAGTATTCACTAAACTATAGACCTGTCACTGACGTGTATAATATGCAAAGTTATGGAGAAGATTATCAGGAGGAGAGTGATGGAGCACCTGGAATGGAACAAGAGTATAAACGCCAACCAGCACAGATTCATGGAAGGCAAATCCTGTGTCACAAACCTTCTGGAGTTTTATGATAAAGTAACAGAAGTAAGACACAAGAGAGAGGGATGGGTTGATTGCATCTTCTTGGACTGCAAGAAGGCCTTTGATGCAGTTCCTCACAAGAGATTAGTGCAGAAGCTAGAGGATCAGGCGCATATAACAGGAAGGGCACTGCAGTGGATCAGAGAATACCTGACAGGGAGGCAACAACGAGTCTTGGTACATGATGAGGTATCACAGTGGGCACCTGTGATGAGTGGGGTCCCACAGGGGTCGGTCCTAGGACCAGTGCTATTTTTGGTATATGTGAATGACATGATGGAAGTGTCCCTGTTCGCAGATGATGTGAAGTTAATGAGGAGAATTAAATCAGATGAGGATGAGGCAGGACTTCAAAGAGACCTGGACAGACTGGACACCTGGTCCAGCAACTGGCTTCTCGAATTTAACCCCACCAAATGCAAAGCCAAGAAGATCGGGGAAGGGCACAGAAAACTGCAGACGGAGTATAGGCTAGGTGGCCAAAGACTGCAAACCTCACTCATGGAGAAAGATCTTGGGGTCAGTATAACACCGAGCAGAGCATGTCTCCGGAAGCACACATCAACCAGATAACTGCTGCAGCATATGGGCACCTGGCAAACCTGAGAACAGCGTTCCGATACCTTAATAAGGAATCGTTCAAGACACTGTACACCGTGTACGTCAGGCCCATACTGGAGTATGCAGCACCTGTTTGGAACCCGCACTTGATCAAGCACGTCAAGAAATTAGAGAAAGTGCAAAGGTTTGCAACAAGGTTAGTTCCAGAGCTAAGGGGAATGTCCTATGAAGAAAGGTTAAGGGAAATCGGCCTGACGACACTGGAGGACAGGAGGGTCAGGGGAGACATGATAACGACATATAAAATACTGCACGGAATAGACAAGGTGGACAAAAACAGGATGTTCCAGGGAGGGGACACAGAAACAAGAGGTCACAATTGGAAGATGAAGACTCAGATGAGTCAAAGGGATGTTAGGAAGTATTTCTTCAGTCATAGAGTTGTCAGGCAATGGAATAGCCTAGAAAGTGACGTAGTGGAGGCGAGAACCATACATAGTTTTAAGACGAGGTTTGATAAAGCTCATGGAGCAGGGAGAGAGAGGACCCAGTAGCAGCCGGTGAAGAGCTGGGGCCAGGAGCTATGACTCGACCCCTGCAACCACAAATAGGTGAGCGTGCACACACACACACACACACACACACACACACACACACACACACACACACACACACACACACACACACACACACACACACACAATCACACAATCACACAATCACACAATCACACAATCACACACACGCACACACACACACGCACACACACACACGCACACACACACACACACACACACACACACACACACACACACACAATCACACACACACACACAATCTCACACACACACACACACACACACAATCACACACACACACACACACACACACAATCACACACACACACACAGTGTCACTGACATGTATAGTATGCAAAATCATGGAGAAGATTATCAGGAGAAGAGTGGTGGAACACCTAGAAAGGAATGATCTCATCAACAGCAGCCAACATGGTTTCAGGGACGGGAAATCCTGTGTCACAAACCTACTGGAGTTCTATGACATGGTGACAGCAGTAAGACAAGAGAGAGAGGGGTGGGTGGATTGCATTTTCTTGGACTGCAAGAAGGTGTTTGACACAGTTCCACACAAGAGATTGGTGCAAAAACTGGAGGACCAAGCAGGGATAACAGGGAAGGCACTACAATGGATCAGGCAATACTTGTCAGGAAGACAGCAGCGAGTCATGGTACGTGGCGAGGTGTCAGAGTGGGCACCTGTGACCAGCGGGGTCCCGCAGGGGTCAGTCCTAGGACCAGTGCTGTTTCTGGTATTTGTGAACGACATGACGGAAGGAATAGACTCTGAGGTGTCCCTGTTTGCAGATGACGTGAAGTTGATGAGAAGAATTCACTCGATCGAAGACCAGGCAGAACTACAAAGGGATCTGGACAGGCTGCAGACCTGGTCCAGCAATTGGCTCCTGGAGTTCAATCCCACCAAGTGCAAAGTCATGAAGATTGGGGAAGGGCAAAGAAGGCTGCAGACGGAGTACAGTCTAGGGGGTCAGAGACTACAAACCTCACTCAAGGAAAAAGATCTTGGGGTGAGTATAACACCAGGCACATCTCCTGAAGCGCACATCAACCAAATAACTGCTGCAGCATATGGGCGCCTAGCAAACCTCAGAACAGCATTCCGCCATCTTAATAAGGAATCATTCAGGACCCTGTACACGGTGTATGTTAGGCCCATATTGGAGTATGCGGCACCAGTTTGGAACCCACACCTAGCCAAGCACGTGAAGAAACTAGAGAAAGTGCAAAGGTTTGCAACAAGACTAGTCCCAGAGCTAAGAGGTATGTCCTACGAGGAGAGGTTAAGGGAAATCAACCTGACGACACTGGAGGACAGGAGAGATAGGGGGGACATGATAACGACATACAAAATACTGAGAGGAATTGACAAGGTGGACAAAGACAGGATGTTCCAGAGATTGGACACAGTAACAAGGGGACACAGTTGGAAGCTGAAGACACAGATGAATCACAGGGATGTTAGGAAGTATTTCTTCAGCCACAGAGTAGTCAGTAAGTGGAATAGTTTGGGAAGTGATGTAGTGGAGGCAGGATCCATACATAGCTTTAAGCAGAGGTATGATAAAGCTCACGGCTCAGGGAGAGTGACCTAGTAGCGATCAGTGAAGAGGCGGGGCCAGGAGCTCGGACTCGACCCCCGCAACCTCAACTAGGTGAGTACAACTAGGTGAGTACACACACACACACACACACACACACACACACACACACACACACACACACACACACACAGACACACACACACACACACACACACACACACACACACACACACACACACACACACACACACACACACACACACACACACACACACACACACACACACACACACAAGGTGTTGACAAGGTGGACAAAGACAGGATGTTCCAGAGATTGGACACAGTAACAAGGGGACACAGTTGGAAGCTGAAGACACAGATGAATCACAGGGATGTTAGGAAGTATTTCTTCAGCCACAGAGTAGTCAGTAAGTGGAATAGTTTGGGAAGCGATGTAGTGGAGGCAGGATCCATACATAGCTTTAAGCAGAGGTATGATAAAGCTCACGGCTCAGGGAGAGTGACCTAGTAGCGATCAGTGAAGAGGCGGGGCCAGGAGCTCGGACTCGACCCCCGCAACCTCAACTAGGTGAGTACAACTAGGGGAGTACACACACACACACACACACACACACACACACACACACACACACACACACACACACACACACACACACACACACACACACACACACACACACACACACACACACTCTCTCTCTCTCTCTCTCTCTCTCTCTCTCTCTCTCTCTCTCTCTCTCTCTCTCTCTCTCTCTCACTCACTCACTCACTCACTCACTCACTCACTCACTCACTCACTCTCCTTCCTTCCTTCCTTCCTTCCTTCCTTCCTTGCTGGATGTCAGACGAATTCATTAAGGTTATTCACATATTAGTAGTTGGCCCTGGGGGATGAGGGGGGGGGGCTTTGCTCTGATAATTTTTTTTTTTTACCCTGGAATTTACTTTTGATGAGTTATTTTCAAGAATCTTTCTACACTCTGATTTGGGAGAGTTTTTTAATGTTCTTTTTGGTATCAACATTGCTGCAGGCTCCGTCTTTTTCCTGCACTGTTGCAGTTTTCTTACGTGCTAGAAGCATAAACCTGTGCCAGTGAACGTATAAAGTACATTTCTACAGCACTGGAAAATCATCTGGCACAAAACACCAACCTTATGCCAGTAATAAGGGAAAAAGTTGTCCAGACTCCAAGGGGAGACAAGTGTGCCATGTGCAGATAAATAAATAACATAATAATTTTTATTGGAGAGGACAGAAAACTGCCATGAAAATAGAGTGTAATACATAGTGCAATATTGTAAAAGATAGTGGTACAGTAGTGTATAGATAAAATACCTCAATAAACGTGGTGAAATTAAGAGGGAAGTTTTTTGCCTAGTGGTTTGAATTGGTGTTATAAACCACTTGCAAACAGTTGCCAGCAATTGCAAGATTCTGCTACACAAGTCAGTATGTTTAAAAATGTCCTACATTTTGCTAAATTACCCCATGTATAATCAGTGATACCATGGAATACAATTTTTTGGAAATACAAAAATCTAGGATTTTAACAGTGAGATATTACAGGGTCACCAGTGGAACTTGTGGAAATAAGAGGAGTAGAGTTACAAAACTGTAATATTGTAAAGTTGGCAGATATGGAAATATAACTTTCTACTCCAGTCGCTTATACCTTAGCTAATCGGTGATACTATTAAAAAATTAGTGTTGTGGAGTTAGGAACAAAGTGAGGAAAATTAAAATACAGTGATACAGGAAGGACCATCTCAGGCCGTTCATCATCAGTAGGAGCTACCAGTAGTCACCGGTTTCTCCAGCATGCAAGTTATACTTTGTGTATCAAACTGAACACCTGTTACTCTGTTAAATAATATTCCAGTAGTTTGTTAAAAAATATTCCAGTAGTCTTTTCACGAGCTAGTCCAAAATAACTGACCGGATTCATTCAAAAATAAGTGATCCACTGACTGGATTCGTCCAAAAATAAGTGAACCAATGACCAGATTCAAAAGCTGATGGAGTTTTTAGGCACCCTCATCAAACACCCAAACAGTTACTGTTAGCAGTGGTAAGATTATTTCATACACATACACACACACACATACAAATAGATACATGTACAGATAGACAGATTTACACTTTAACCCGTAAACGGTCCAAACGTATATATACATTTTTTCAACATTTGAAAGTATGTAAAAAAAGTAGATAATTTTTTTTGTTTTTTACATTTGAAAATCTGTAAAAAAACTTTGATCTACTTTTTTTTTGTTACATTTGAAAATATGTAAAAAAAAAACGTAGATCTACTTTTGTAGCACTACATATGTGAACATAGATCTGCTTGGACCGTTTACAGGTTAAGGAGGTTATTAGTAGAATGTACTATATAACAACCAAAAAAATCACATTATGAAACTCTGTGTAGTCTGCAATCTCAGCAACAAACAGGCTTCTGCATGGATTATGTGTACCTTCTGTGGGAAATGGGTCCATGCATCTTGTGCAGATATTCAGGAGTCATCTACAAGAGATGTTAAACCAGGGAAGTGTTTTTGGGTATGCCCAAATGAGAACCAACTGTGGAAAAAATCACATTGGTATTAACCCTTTGACTGTTTCAACCGTATACGTATATACAGTGGACCCCCGCATAACGATCACCTCCGAATGCGACCAATTATGTAAGTGTATTTATGTAAGTGCGTTTGTACGTGTATGTTTGGGGGTCTGAAATGGACTAATCTACTTCACAATATTCCTTATGGGAACAAATTCGGTCAGTACTGGCACCTGAACATACTTCTGGAGTGAAAAAATATCGTTAACCGGGGGTCCACTGTACGTCTTAAAAGCCAGTGTTTCGGACGTCTATATACTTGATAATTCTAGTGGCTTCAAATCAAGCAGGAGAATGCTGGTGGGCCCACATGTGGGAGAATGGGTCTGTGTGGTCAGTGTACACTGCATAAAAAAAATCCTGCAGCACGCAGTGCATAATGAGGAAAAAAAAAAAAACGACTGTTTTTGGATTAACACGCTGACTTTGAGGTGTAGTTTCGTATAGTATTTATGGATGTAGTCTGGTTTAATGGTCTCATTTGATATAATGGAAAACATATTACAGAAATAGTGGTGATTTTGATTAGTGTCACGACAAAAACGACCCTGAAATTGAGCTCAAAGTAGCAGAAATGTTCAATTTTTACCAATGCTCAAGAGTAAACTGATTGCACCACACATCCAATACACTTCAGCTGGGAAGTCTTATATTCTTTCACTAGTGCACTGATATTATTTATAACATTTTTACAATAATACAGTAGTCTGCATAACAGTAAATCTTCTATTTTTTTGTGTGAATAAAAATCAAACTAGAAAGCAAGAGTAATATAAGAGGGGCCTAGAGATGTGACTAATGAATAGAGGATATGTTATTTTAGTGCCAAGAATGTCTGCATTGTTTATTCTGGACCCTATTTTGAAACTGGCATTTTTTAATTTGTGTAAAATTGGCCAAATTGCCAAATTCTGACCTCTTTATTGGGTAGTTAAAATTGGTAAATGGGCAGTTTCTTGTACTCAGTTGATAGAAAAAAATGGAGTTCTAAATAAATTGCTATGAGTTTGGTTGACTGGAACAATGGAATTGGCTGAAAATAGGGCTTAAATTCGGCGAAATCACCTATGCATATACATACTGCCGACATCGCTAGCTTTGCAGGAGCGTAATTCCATAATTTTTCAATCAAATTTTTAACTTTTGATGTCATTAGCATCAGGAAAAGATTCTCTGTCATTTCATAAGAAATTTTTTTTTTTAAATATTTTGCGACAGAATGACAGTTTTAGAAAGGGGCTTGCGACAGTCAAAGGGCTAAAAGACAAAAACATCAAAATGGCCTTCATAGAAAACCTGACAGCATTCTATAACAGATGGGAAAATAAAAGGACTGGGCCATATGGTGCTATCACCCCTGGTGCAGATGCTGTCCTGGTAGACAGTACCTGTAAGAATACAGAAATTAAAGTTGGTGGCCCAGAGGGAGACCGGAGCTCTAGTGGGGAAACAGGTGTAGATAAGGATATGCAAAACTCGAAGTTACAAACTAGCAATACCACTGGAGATAGTAAACAAGGGGATGCCCCAAGGAATAGTGAAGATAAAATACCAGAAAATACTGGTGAAGACACCATTGTTAGTGCAAGTGCTGAAGATAGTAAGGAGAAAGAAAAACACGCACCAGTAGGGAATGCAGCCACAAAAAAGAAAGGCAAACAGCAATTAGACCTGTGCAAATTCTATGCCTTATGTATCTGCAGGCATGGAATATCTGGAAAAACAGATGGGATGTGCAACTTTGACCACCCCAGAAAATGCTATGCCCATATGACAACAGGAAAATGTAACCTTCCTTCCTGTAAGACAATGCTGTAACATATTGTCAGGCACACCACTTAAAGGGAACAAGAACATACAGAACATCCAGACCATGAGAAAACCTGGGTAGCCAAAACCACTCCAGAGAGATTTTTTAGCACCAGGAAGAAGAAAAAAAAGTTGGCAGGAAATGACAGAAATCATACACCAACTCTGATACAGTAGAACCTCAGTTTTTGTATGCCCTAATCTGTATGTAAAACTATAGTTAGTCTCTATAAAATGTATTTTTTGTTAATATTTTTGGGTGTCTCGAACGGATTAATTGGATTTACGTTATTTCTTATGGGAAATATTGACAAAAAATACATTTTATAGAGAATAACTATAGTTTTACATACGGACCAGGGCATATGAAAACTGAGGTTCCACTGTAATTTCTGGAACAGAATGACAGTCAGTGGCCTCCATTCCAAAATAATAGATATTAGTGCCAGGACAAAAAAAAAAAAAAAAATACCATCAATACGACGACATTCATCTTTGCGAATATACAGGGCCTAAAGCCAGCAACGAACAACAAAATATGTTTCATCTGTGGACTGCTTACAGAGTCAAACGCAATGTTCATGGTTTTCACAGAAACCTACATAAGAACATAAGAAAGAAGGAACACTGCAGCAGGCCTACTGACCCATGCGAAGCAGGTCCATGTCCCCCCCCCTCCGGATTAGCCCAATGACCCACCTAATCAGGTCACTTCCACTTAAGGAAGGAGCACCGCATCAGACCTTGTAGCACAAGCTAGTCAGGTCCAACTCACACCCACCCACACCCACTCATGTATTTATCTAACTATTTTTAAAGCTACACAACATTTTAGCCTCAATAACTGTACTCAGGAGTTTGTTCCACTCATCCACAACTCTATTACCAAACCAGTGCTTTCCTATATCCTTCCTGAATCTGAATTTTTCTAAATTGAAACCATTGCTGCGAGTCCTGTCGTGGAGGGAAATTTTCAGCACTCTATTTAAATCCCCTTTATTTATTCCTGTTTTCCATTTATACACCTCGAGCATATCCTCCCCTAATTCTACGCCTTTCAAGAGAGTGCAAATTCAGGGCCCTCAGTCTATCCTCATAGGGAAGATTCCTGATACATGGTATCATCTTTGTCATCCTCCTCTGTATGTTTTCCAGTGCATTTATATCCATTCTGTAATATGGTGACCAGAAATGCACAGCATAATCCAAATGAGGCCTAACCAAGGTTATATAGAATTGAAGAACCTGAGGACTTCTGTTATTTATACTTCTGGATATGAAGCCAAGGATTCTGTTAGCTTTATTGCGAACACTAATGCACTGTTGCCTTGGTTTTGGATTACTGCTAACCAGAACTCCTAAATCCTTTTCGCAATCAGTAGTATTAAGATCTGCATTATTTACTTTATATGTGGCATGGTTATTTTCCTGTCCAACATTTAGAACTTTGCATTTGTCTATATTAAACTGCATCTGCCATATCTCTGATCATTGCATCAGTCTATTTAAATCATCCTGAAGTGCTCTATGGTTCTCATTAGAGTGAATTGAGCGGCCTATTTTGGTGTCATCAGCAAATTTACTTATGTTGCTATTTATTCCCTCATCTATGTCATTTATGTAAATTGTGAACAACAAAGGGCCCAACACTGACCCCTGCGGAACACCGCTTGTGACGTGCCCCCATTCTGATTTTTCCCCGTTTGTGCAAACTCTCTGCTGCCTATTTGTCAGCCATGCCTCTACCCAGGAAAAAATTTCTTCTCCTATTCCGTGTGCCTTAAGTTTCCTCAATAGCCTCTGATGTGGAACTCTATCGAAAGCCTTAATGAAGTCCATATACACAATATCATATTCATTACCATGATCTGTCTCCTCAAACACCTTAGTGAAAGGATCACTTTGACAATGAAATATAGATCTCGGGTTGTAACCTATACAGATGCAATAGAGTTAACAGGCAAAGCGGGAGGGGGAGTTGGCATGTACATCACAGAGTCACTGATATGCTGGGACCTACTAAATGCCTCAAATGATGTTGATGTTTTGGCAATAAAGATCAAAAACTAAAACCTGGTCATTGTGGTTGTATACAAGCCTCCAGATGCAATTTCCCAACAATTCCAAGAACAGCTTTTGAAAATAAACCACTGTCAGGAAAATCTTTCAACTCCTGCCCCGAACATCTTGCTCCTGGGGGATTTCAACCTAAGGCACCTAAAATGGAGGAATGTAGCAAATAATGCTGTAGCAGAAATAACCCCAGGAGGCAGCTCAGATGAAAACTCACACACACTTACATATATGCTGCTATGTATGATAATCTATTAAACTATTTGTGTATACCTGAATAAACTTACACACACAAGCTTTTAAATCTCTGCACCAAACTCACCTTAAACCAACAAATAATAGAGCCAACAAGATTGGAGAATACACTGGACCTCATCTTCACTAACAATGATCTGATAGGAAATATTAGCATATCAAAAACAATATACTCAGATCACAGCATACTAGAGGTTCAGACATGTATGCACAGGGCCTCAGATCAACAAAATGTGATCATTCACAAGGAAACCTTTACCAAATTCAACTTCAGTAACAAAAACATAAGGTGGGACCAAGTCAACCAGGTCCTAAATGATATAAGCTGGGAAGATATTCTAAGCAACATGGATCCAAACCTTTCTTTTCTTTCAACGCACCAGCTGTATCCCACTGAGGTGGGGTGGCCCAAAAGGACAAATGAAAGTTTCTCCTTTTAAATTTAGTAATATATACAGGAGAAGGGGTTACTAGCCCCTTGCTCCCGGCATTTTAGTCGCCTCTTACAACACGCATGGCTTACAGAGGAAGAATTCTGTTCCACTTCCCCATGGAAAGGATCCAAACCTATGTCTAGAAAAACTTAACTCTGTGGCACTCGAGGTATGCTCAAGGCATATTCCTTTAAGGAAAAGAAAAGATGTAAACTAGAAAGAGAAAGGCGCTCCCTATATGGGCAAAGGCGAAGAATAACAGAGCGGCTAAAAGAGGCCAATACAGTGGACCCCCGCATAACGATGGTATCACATAGCGATTAATCCGCATACCGCTTGTTTTAATCGCAAAAATTTTGCCTCACATACCGCTTAAAAACCCGCTCACTGATTTTCGTCCGAGACGTGTCCAATGTGCGGCCTGAGCCACACTCACATGTTCCGCCGGTGGCATTGTTTACCAGCCAGCCTCCGCGGTAACATCCAAGCGTACAATCGGAATATTTCGTATTATTACAGTGTTTTCGGTGCTTTTTCTGGAAAATAAGTGACCATGGGCCCCAAGAAAGCTTCTAGTGCCAACCCTACAGCAATAAGGGTGAGAATTACAATAGAGATGAAGAAAAAGATCATTGATAAGTATGAAAGTGGAGTGCGTGTCTCCGAGCTGGCCAGGTTGTATAATAAACCCCAATCAACCATCGCTACTATTGGTGGTACAGCTGCTGCTGCTGCTGCACTGTCAGCTGCTGCTGCTGCTGCACTGTCAGCTGCTGCTGCTGCTGTAGCATCGTCTGCTGCTGCTGTAACATCGTCTGTTGCTGCTGTAGCATCGTCTGTTGCTGCTGTACCACCGTCAGCTGCTGCTGCTGCTGTAGCATCGTCTGCTGCTGCTGTAGCATCGTCTGTTGCTGCTGTACCACCGTCAGCTGCTGCTGCTGCTGTAGCATCGTCTGCTGCTGCTGTAGCATCGTCTGCTGCTGCTGTAGCATCGTCTGTTGCTGCTGTACCACCGTCAGCTGCTGCTGCTGCTGTAGCATCGTCTGCTGCTGCTGTAGCATCGTCTGCTGCTGCTGTAGCACCGTTGTTGGTGTGGCTTATTGAGAATACCAAGAAACAATTAACCCCAGAGGATTTGCCACCCAGGATAACCCAAAAAAGTCAGTGTCATCGAAGACTGTAACTTATTTCCATTGGGGTCCTTAATCTTGTCTCCCAGGATGCAACCCACACAAGTCGACTAACACCCAGGTGAACAGGGAAAAATGCCTGGAACTAGTGCTCATATTGGTGAATTTAAAGCCAGCAAAGGTTGGTTTGAGAGATTTAAGAATCGTAGTGGCATACACAGTGTGATAAGGCCTGTTCTGGAAGAAAATGCCAAACAGGACCTACAGTACTCAGGAGGAAAAGGCACTCCCAGGACACAGTGTCTCATCAGTCATTGCTGCATCTTCAATAAAGGTAAGTGTCATTTATTCTTCATTTAGTAGACTAGTACATGCACAATATATACTGTGCATGTACTACTCTACTATTGTGCATGTATCCTTCTCTTTGTGTGTGGGAAAATGTATATTTCATGTGGTAAAATTTTTTTTTTCATACTTTTGGGTGTCTTGCACGGATTAATTTGATTTCCATTATTTCTTATGGGGAAAATTCATTCGCATACCGATTATTTCGCATAACAATTACCCCTCTTGCACGGATTAAAATCGTTATGCGGGGGTCCACTGTATATCTGTAATATGAAGGGAGGCACTGGTCAGAGAAATAGCAAACATCAAACTTAAGCTAAAGGAATCTTACAAGAAATGTGAGAAGAACTAAAAGCCATAAATGAAATTGAAAGAAACCCAAAATATTTCTTTTCTTATGCTAAATCTAAGTCAAGAACAGCATCCAGAATTGGGCCCCTACTTAAACGAGATGGGTCCTACACAGATGACAGCAAGGAAATGAGTGAGCGACTTAAGTCCCAGTAAGACTGTTTTTAGCAAGCCGTTAACCAGACTGAGAGTCGACTAAATGAATTTTTTAATGAGCAAGACAGAATTTGGTAGATTCAAACCTATCTGATATTATCCTGACACCAAATGACTTCAAAAAGGTGATAAATGACATGCCCATGCACTCTGCTTCAGGCCAAGACTCATGGAACTCCATGTTTATCAAGAACTGCAAGAAACCCCTGTCATGTGCTTTTAATATCCTATGGAGAGGGAGCATGGACATGGGTCATCCCACAGCTGCTAGAAACAACAGACATAGCCCCACTCCACAAAGGGGGCAGTAAAGCAATAGCAAAGAACTACAGACCTATAGCACTAACATCCCATATCATAAAAATCTTTGAAAGGGTTCTAAGAAGCAAGTTTGCCACTCATTTAGATACCCATCAGTTACACAACCCAGGGCAACATGGGTTTAGAGCAGGCCGCTCCTGCCTGTCTCAACTACTGGACCACTATGACAAGGTCCTGGATGCTCTAGAAGACAAACAAAATGCAGATGTAGTATACACAGACTTTGCAAAAGCCTCTGACAATTGTGACCATGGTGTAATAGCACACAAAATGTGCGATAAAGGAATAACAGGAAAAGTTGGTAGATGGCTCTATAATTTCCTAACAAATAGAACTCAAAAAGTAGTAGTAAACAGAGTAAAGTCTGAGGCGGCTACTGTGAAATGCTCTGTTCCACAGGGCACAATACTTGCTCCCATCCTGTTCTTCATCCTCATATCTGACAGAGACAGGGATATAAGCCACAGCACCGTGTCTTCCTTTGCAGATGACACCCGAATTTGCATGACAGTGTCCTTCATTGAAGACACTGCAAGACTCCAGGTGGACATCAACCAAATCTTTAAATGGGGCGCAGAAAACAATATGAAGTTCAGTGATGAAAAATTTCAGTTAATCCAATATGGAAAATGTGAGGAAATTAAAACTGTATAGGAGTACATTTAAAACAAATTTCAACCAAGCAGTAGAGCTAAAAACTAATGTAAAAGACCTGGGAGTGATAATGTCAGAGGATCTCACTTTCAAAGACCACAACATTGTATCAATCGCATCTGCTAGAAGAATGACAGGATAGATAATGAGAACCTTCAAAACTAGGGATGCCAAGCCCATGATACTCTTCAGGTCGCTTGTTCTATCTAGGCTGGAATATTACAAAGAAACAAACAAACAAAGTTTATTTCTTTGCAAGATTACATTGAGATAATGATATTTCAATAATGGGGTACAGTGCAAAGAGAGCCATTATCACGCCTAGGCATTATGGGCAGACTTAATTTAATGGCTTACATACTACTAAATACTAAAGAGATTGATCATAGTTTGTTTAAGTTATACATCCTCTTTGTTTATAGCAGACAGTAGTTTTACTCTAATTACAATAGTTTCAATAATAAATATTGAAATTAAATTATGGAATATAACATTGTGAGTTGTTGAAAGTAGTTTACAGTATGAGAATGCTACAATTTCGTGTAAGGCAGTATTGTTTTGGGTAGGTATTTATACTACAAAGTAGGACTAATAATGTATGAACTTTGGGCATTTAGATTTGAAGTTTTCAGAATTGGATAATTTTATGGTATAGTTAAATATTAAGTATTGAGTATTGTTTTGGTATAGCTAAATATTGAGTATTGAGTATTTAGTTTAGGGTGAGTAGGTGGTTTTTGAGAAGAGCCTTAAGCTGGTGTTTAGGCCTGGTTACTTTAGTATTTACTGGTAATGAATTCCAAATTTTGGGGCCCTTTATGTGCATAGAGTTTTTACACAGTGAGATATGGACATGGGGTACATCAAAAAGATATCTGTGTCTTGTGTTGTGATCGTGTGTCCTATTAAGGTTGGAAAGGAGAAGTTTAAGTAGAAGGTTTATGTTCGAGTGTAGTGTTCTATGTATGTAGTAGGCACATGAATAAGTATGGATGTTCTTAACAGTTAGCAGTTTTAGACTTTTGAATATTGGTGGAGTATGCTGTCGGGAGTGGGAATTTGTTATCATTCTGACTGCAGCCTTTTGCTGGGTTATTAGTGGTCTTAGGTGATTTAATGTTGTTGATCCCCATGCACAAATTCCATATGTGAGATAAGGGTAGATGAGTGAATGATACAGTGCAAGGAGAGCTGATTGTGGAACATAGTATACCATATCTTTGATAGTATGCCTACTGTCTTAGTGATTTTCTTGGCAATTTGTTGTGTATGTCTGGAATTTGAGGCTACTGTCAAGGTGGATTCCCAGGAATTTTCTCTCTGTGAGTCTTGTAATGGGTGATCCATTTAGCATTATGTTAAGTGGAACATTTGCAGCTCTGTTTCCAAACTGAATGAAATAGGTTTTGTCATTATTGAGGGTAAGCTTATTTGTCATCATCCAGGTAGATATTTTCTGCAATTAAGCATTAACAGTGTTAGCCAGTATGACTGGATTTGGGTGAGAGAAGACATATGTTGTGTCATCTGCAAATAATATGGGTTTGAGTAGCTGTTGTGCATTCAGTAGGTCATTGATGTAAATGATAAAGAGGAGTGGGCCAAGGACCCTTCCTTGTGGGACACTGACTGTGATTGGTTGAATGGAAGAGTTTACTCCATTTGTGTACACATATTGGCTTCTGTTGCTAAGGTATGACTTTAGGTAGTTGAGGGAGTGCCCTCTTATACCATAGTGTGTTTATTGAATGTGCAGCAAATCATGGTCAACTGTATCAAAAGCTTTACGTAAATCAATGAAGATTCCCACCGGGACTTCTTTCTTCTTTAGAGTGGTTTATATTAGTTCTAGCATGTGTATAATAGCATCGTTTGTGCTTTTATTAGTCCTGAATCCAAACTGACAGGGGTTTAATATGTTGTGTGAGAATAGTTAGGAATAGATCTATCTATGAATTAATTTTTCAAAGATTTTAGAGAGGAGAGGTAGGTTAGATATTGGTCTATAGTTATTCAAGTCAGTTTGATCACCTCCTTTGTGGATCGGGGTGACCCTTGCTATTTTGAGAATTGCTGGGAAGGTGGAGGATTCGATGGATTTGTTAAAGAGTGTTGCAATAATTGGTGACAGTACTCGAGATGCTTTTTTGTACATAAAAGTTGGTAAGTTATTTATGTCTGACTTTGTAGTTATTGTTGGCTCTGAGTAATGTCCTTGCTTGGTCTGCTGTAAAATAATTACAGTTGCTGTTTGATTCGTGTAAGTCATTTAATAAAAGGTTGAGAGCAGGATCAATGCTTGTAATTATAAGAATGTGAGTGACTCTACAACTAGACTTTTGAATAGTGTTATGTTAAACTTAATAATTATGATACCAAACTAATTTATCTTACTAGATAATGGATTGTTACAAGTCATTTTTAAAAAAATACAGTGATACAGTTTACTCTTAATATGGTACAGATTTGATGATTTAATATTGAACAGTTATAGCTTTTGAGTTTGACCGAAGTTGTAAATTTAGTATTTGCAACTCTAATTTCATAGTCACGTTTAGCCTTCTAATCCCCTTTTTTACTTCTCTTTTATGCTGAATATATTGGTCAGTAAGGTTAACCTCTCCTCTTTTGATATGCCTATAAATTCCCCTCTTCTCTCCCAATAGATGCTTTAGCCTCCTGTTAACCCACTTGGGATCGTTATTATTATTATTTGTCTCTGGGGAATGTATATACTCTGTGCACGTTGTACATTATTAAGAAAAAAGTCATAAACACAGATCCCTTCATAATCGTAAGTATGATCATCGTCAATAAAATCATTAGCTAGGTTACCCCAATCGAGATTAGACAGGTGTTCCCTACTTCCATTAAAATTGGCAGAACGAAAATCAGGGACTTTTACCGTATTATCGTTATTCTTGTATTCCCAGTTAATGCTAAAAGTGATGGATTTGTGACCACTTGCGCGAAGCTCTTCAGCGATCTCCAGATTATTTACAAGTGTTTCCTTCTTTGACAAGATTAGGTCAAGCAAATTATTACCCCTGGTAGGCTCTGTTACACACTTCTTCAGAAAACAGTCCTGAATCACTTTCATAAAGTCACTGGACTCCAGATTACTGGTCAAAGAAGTGCAGTCAATTTGACTAAAGTTAAAATCCCCTACTATCACTACGTTATTGAGTCTAGAAGTCCTAACAATTTCGTCCCAAAGAAGTCTCCCTCTATTGTGATCCAAGCCTGGAGGTCAGTATATTACACCTAGAATTAGGTTTTCTTGACCTTCTACAAACTCTACCCAAACAGATTCTGTTATTAGTCCATCTGTTTTTATACCTGTTTTTATGCAACAATTTATATTTTCTCTTACATATAATGTAACTCCTCCCCCCTTCCCATTATATCTATCTACACGGAACAGCTTAAACCCTTGAATGTTACACTCAGCAATCATATCCAGATTCTTTAAATCATACCATGTTTCAGTTATTACAGTGGCATCAAAGTTCCCAGCACACGCTATCAAACGTAATTTATTAATCTTATTTCTTGCACTTCGACTGTTAGCATAAAATACAGTCATGTGTTTTTTCTTCTGCACGTTTTTCCTATTCACCTTTGCTTTTATATAATTTCTGTAATTATCATTACCCAGCATTACTCCATGACTGTTATTATTAACCCTTTCAGGGTCCAAGGCCAAAATCGGAAGTGGTGCCCCAGTGTCCAAGAAATTTTGAAAAAACAAAAAATTTTTTTTTCTTGCAGAATTAAAGATAATATTTTTGTGAAGGTATAAAACAAAACAAAAAAATTCTGATCAGTACTTACCGGGATACAGCGGCGGGAAGTTGACCCAAAATGACCGGATGGCAGCAACATCAGTGACTTCCGCAAAATCGCATTTTTTTATTTTACGTTTTTTATAGTTTTTCCTTTCTTTTCTATTTTTTTCTTTTTCTAATAACATTTATGGCCTGTGAGACCAATATCATGTATATTGTATACGTGTACACTCATTGTATTCAACAAAATAACTGCACTAATTTGTTTATCATTACATTGCTTACAAAACTTGTTTACAAGTTTATTGTAAACAAAATGATGAAAATATTAGTGCAATTATTTTATTTATTTATTTATTTATTTGAACATGATACAGAGTAGTACAAATGAATACAGTTAAGTGCAACATGCCAAAGCCACTTGTATGCAGAGCATTATGGGCAGGCTTAAAATTAGCTTAAGATTAACTAAGCAGTGATATATTCAGTGGTAAAGCATTATTGTAAACAGATAACAATTAAGCACAAATGAGTATTACAAAGACAGGTCATATGGTCATTTACTGTATTGCTGTGCATTCAGTAGAATGGAGTATTCTGTTGGGTAATGTAATTAAAAAATAACAAAGTTTGATTGGGTATCAGGTTAAACATTTATGAGATACAATTATGAGAAACATTTATGAGATACAATTTTTGAGATACAATTATTCAGTATTTATTTGGTTGTGGGCGAGTAAGTGATTTTTGAGAAGAGACTTGAATTTATAAACAGACAGTGTTTCTTTTATATTTACAGGTAATGAATTCCAGATTTTAGGGCCTTTTATATGCATTGAGTTTTTGCATAGTGTGGGATAGACACGAGGAACATCAAAGAGTGATCTGTGCCTTGTGTTATGGTCATGTGTTCTGTTGAGGTTGGTAAGGAGATGTTTGAGGGGAGGGTTTATATCCGAGTTAAGTGTTCTATGTATGTAATAGGTGCAGTAATAAGTATGGATGTTTTGTATGTTGAGTAGGTTTAGGGTTTTGAATATTAGTGGAGTGTGCTGCCTGTAGTGGGAATTTGATATTCTGACTGCAGCCTTTTGTTGAGTAATTAGTGGTCTCAGATGGTTAATTGTTGTTGAGCCCCATGCACAAATTCCATAGGTGAGATAGGGGTAAATAAGTGAGTGATATAGGGCCAGAAGGGCTGACTGTCGAACATAGTACCATATCTTCGATAGTACGCCTACGGTCTTGGAAATTTTCTTGGAAATTTGCTGTATATGTGTTTGAAATTTGAGTCTATTATCAAGGTGGATTCCTAGGAATTTTCCCTCTGTGAGTTTTGTGATAGGTGATCTGTTTATCATTATGTTAAGAGGGACATTTGTAGCTCTGTTACCAAACTGAATGAAGTAGGTTTTGTCAATGTTTAGAGTAAGTTTGTTAGTCCTCATCCAGGTAGATATTTTCTGTAATTCGGTATTTACAGTACAGTGGACCCCCGCATAACGATATTAGTCCGTTCCTGAGAGCTCATTGTTATGCGAAATTATCGTTATGCTAATGAATTTTCCCCATAAGAAATAATGGAAATCAAATTAATCCGTGCAGGACACCCCAGAGTATGAAAAAAAAATTTTTTACCACGAAATATTAATTTTAATACACACAAACTGAAAAAGACATGCACAGTTACATGACACTTACCTGTATTGAAGATCTGGTGATGATTGATGGGATGGGAGGAGGAGAGAGTCTTAGTGTTTAGAAGGGGAATCCCCTTCCATTAAGACTTGAGGTGTCAAGTCCTTTTCTGGGGCTACTTCCCTTCTTCTTTTAATGCCACTAGGACCAGCTTCAGAGTCACTGGACTTCTGTCGCACAACTTATCTGTCCATAGTGGCCTGTACCTCTCGTTCCTTTATGACTTTCCTAAAGTGTTTCACAACAGTGTCAGTGTAATAGTCACCAGCATGGCTTGCAATAGCTGTGTTAGGGTGATTGTCACCAAAAAAGGTTTGCACTTTAAGCCACATTCCACACATTTCCTTAATCTTTGAAGTAGGCAACTTCTTCAATTTCTCTCTCCCCTCCTCTGAAGCAGTTTCCTCAGGTCTGGCCTCTTGCTGTTGAAGTTGATCTAGCAGCTCATCAGTGGTTAGTTCTTCATTGTCCTCCTCCACCAACTCTTCCACATCATCCCCACTAACCTCCAACCCCAAGGACTTTTCCAATGCCACAATGGATTCCTCAACTGGCATAGGATTCCCAAGGTTAGCCTCAAACCCTTCAAAATCCCTTTGGTCTACACATTCTGGCCACAGTTTCTTCCAAGCAGAGTTCAAGGTCTTCTTAGTCACTCCCTCCCAAGCCTTACCTATAAGGTTTACACAATTGAGGATATTAAAGTGATCTCTCCAAAACTCTCTTAGAGTCAATTGAGTTTCTGAGGTCACTACAAAGCACCTTTCAAACAGAGCTTTTGTGTACAGTTTTTGAAGTTTGCAATAACCTGCTGGTCCATAGGCTGTAGGAGAGGAGTGGTATTAGGAGGCAAAAACTTCACCTTAATGAAGCTCATGTCCCCATAAAGTCGCTCTGCCACGTCTGTAGGATGACCAGGGACATTGTCTAACACCAGGAGGCACTTAAGGTCTAATTTCTTTTCAGTTAGGTAATCTTTCACATTGGAGGCAAATGCTTGGTGTAACCAGTCATAGAAAAAGTCCCTAGTGGCCCATGCCTTACTGTTTGCCCTCCACAGCACACACAAATTAGCCTTGAGGATATTCTTTTGCCTGAACGCTCTGGGAGTTTGAGTGATACACTAATAAAGGCTTCACTTTGCAATCACCACTAGCATTGGAACACATCAACAGAGTAAGCCTGTCTTTCATAGGCATATGTCCTGGGAGTGCCTTTTCCTCCTGAGTAATGTACGTCCTGCTTGGCATTTTCATCCAAAACAGGCCTGTTTCATCACAATTAAACACTTGTTCAGGTTTCAGTCCTTCACTGTCTATGTACTCCTTGAATTCCTGCACATATTTTTCAGCTGCTTTGTGGTCCAAACTGGCAGCCTCACCATGCCTTATCACACTATGTATGCCACTACGCTTCTTAAATCTCTCAAACCAACCTTTGCTGACCTTAAATTCACTCGCATCATCACTAGTTGCAGGCATTTTTTTAATTAAATCCTCATGCAACTTCCTAGCCTTTTCACATATGATCACTTGAGAGATGCTATCTCCTGCTATCTGTTTTTCATTTATCCATACCAATAAGAGTCTCTCAACATCTTCCATCACTTGCGATCTCTGTTTCGAAAACACAGTTGAACCTTTGGCAAGAACAGCTTCCTTGATTGCCGTTTTGTTGGGCACAATAGTAGCGATGGTTGATTGGGGTTTACTATACAACCTGGCCAGCTCGGAGACACGCACTCCACTTTCATACTTAGCAGTGATATCTTTATTCATCTCTATAGTAATTCTCACCCTTATTCCTGTAGGGTTGGCACTAGCTTTCTTGGGGCCCATGGTCACTTATTTTGCAGATAAAATCACCAAAAACACTGTAATAATACGAAATGTTCCGATTGTATGCTTGGATGTTACCGTGGAGGCTGGCTGGTAAACAATGCCACCGGCGGAACATGTGAGGCTGGCTCAGGCCGCATATTAGATGTGTCTCGGACGAATAGCGTTGAGCGGGTTTTTTAGCAGTATGCGAGGCAAAATCTTAGCGATAAAATGTATCGGTATGCGGATGTAATGTTATGTGATGCCAACGGTATGCGGGGGTCCACTGTATTGGCTAGCATGACTGGACTCGTGTGAGAGAAGTGGTATGTAATGTCATCTGCAAATAGTGTGGGTTTGAGTAGTTGCGATGCATTTGGCAGGTCATTTATGTATATGAGAAAGAGAAGAGGGCCAAGGACACTTCCCTGTGGGACACCAACTCTAATTAGCTGTGCGGAAGAGTTTGCCCCATTTGTGTACACATATTGGCTTCTGTTGCTGAGATATGACTTTGGATAGTTGAGGGAGTGCCCTCTTATACCATAGTGTGACAATTTTATATGGAGCAAGTCATGGTCAGTTGTATCAAAAGCTTTACGTAAGTCAGTGAAGATCCCCAGTGGGACTTTTTTCTCTTTTGCAGTGTATATATGTTCTAGCATGTGTATAATAGCATCATTAGTATTTTTATTAGGCCTGAACCCAAATTGACAGGGGTTGAGTATGTTTTGGGAGATGAGGTAGGAATAGATTCGCCGATGAAATAATCTTTCAAAGATTTTAGTGAGAGGGTGTAAGTTGGACATTGGCCTATAGTTATTCAAGTCTGTTTGATTATTGTGTTGAATACAATGGTACCATATAGTACCATATGATACAATGGTGCCATAGGATGCAATGGTACCATATAGTACAATTGTACATATGGTACAATGGCACATGATACAATGGTACCATATCATACAATGGTACCATATGGTAGAATATGGTACAATGGCACCATTTGGTACAATGGTACCATATGATACAATGGTACCATATGGTGCAATGGTACCTTATGGTACCACATGCTGCAATGGTACCATATGGTGCAATAGTACCATGTGGTACATTGTACCATACAGTACAATGATACCATATGGTACTATATGGTACTGTTGTATTCAACAAAAACACACTAATATTTTCATCATTATTTTGTTCACAATAGTTGTTTACAACAAAAATATGCAAAAATGTTGTATATTAGTAATTTTCTATTATATATTTACAAATGTACAGAAACTCGACATGTTCCTTGAGGTGGATGACAAAGCACTTTGTCTCCGATACTGTGGAGTCAGTATCTAGCTTGCGTCGCCACTCAGTCTTGGCTGGTGTCTCATGCCACCAACACCTATTGACCATATGGTACATGGTATCATATGTTACAGGGTACCGTATGGTACATTGTACTATATGGTATAGGGTACCATGCAGTACAGGATAACATATGGTGCAGGGTACCATATGGCACAGGGTACCATACAGTACAGGACACCATATGGTACAGATACAAGTATCCCTATGGAAATATGTAACCCTGACTTTTTTGGGTTATCCTAGGATTTTATACGTATGTTGCTGTGTATGATAATCAATGTAATTGTATTTCTGTACACCTGCATAAACTTACTCAGGTGCATGTGGCATCATAAGTAAGTTTATTTAGGTATTCACATATACTCATATACATCAATGATCTTCCAAACGTATCCCAACACCTGAAACCCATTCTCTTTGCTGACCACACGACTTATGTCATCTCTCACCCCAATCTTGCCACCCTCAACACCATTGTTAATGAGGAGCTGATCAAAATATCGACTTGGATGACAGCCAATAAACTTACGCTTAATGCTGACAAAACCTACTACATTATGTTTGGTAGCAGAGCAGGAGATGTGCAAATTAACATTAAGATCGACAACACTCTAATTGTCAGGCATAATGAGGGCAAATTCCTAGGCCTATACCTCGACAACAACCTGAACTTCAGCACCCATATCCAACACATAACCAAAAAAGTATCCAAAACGGTTGGGATCCTCTCCAAGATATGATACTATGTGCTGCAAACTGCCCTTCTCACACTATACCATTCACTTACATATCCATACCTCACCTATGCTACCTGTGCTTGGAGTTCAACTGCAGCAACACACCTAAAGCCAATAATAACCCAACAAAAAGCCGCAGTAAGAATAATCACTAAATCCCATCCCTGGCAACACCCCCCCCCCACTCTTCATAGATCTAAACTTACTCCCTGTTCAGTACATCCACACTTACTACTGTGCAATCTATGTCTACAGGACCTTAAATTCCAATATTAACCTTGACCTAAAATGCTTTCTTGATAGTTGTGACAGAACCCACAGGCACAACACCAGACACAAACATATCTATGACATTCCCCGTGTCCGACCAAACCTTTACAAAAATTCAATGTATGTCAAAGGCCCTAAAATCTGGAACACCCTACCTGAAAATTCTAAAACTGCAGACACATTCATCACCTTCAAAACTACCATCAGAAAGCATCTTATCTCCCTGATACACCCTGTCAACTAATTACACGAATACCACTTACGCTCACTCACCCATTTGACCATAAACAGAAATATCAATCTCAATCTCAAAATAATGAATCTTAACTAGTCATAAGTTGGCCTGTGATACTCCAATACTGAAACTATGTGTAGTGCCAAAACAAAAGCATTCACATTGCTAAACTCACAAACTAGTATTTAGTCACTTAGCCATAATACCAACTTACCTCATAATTTTGTAATATTTTAAACTTGAGATTTAATCTAAGTCTGCCTGAAATGCCTAGCCATGCTAGGTGTTCTAGTGCTACACTCTGTAATTATTATTTTACTACATAAACCACACAATAACCAAATTCTGTAAACTCAGCATTGTAATCCTTATAGAGAATAAACTTTGAATCTGAATATGTTTGGAGAACCTAGGATAATCCAAAAAAGTGAGACAGACTTACTTCCATTAGGGTCCCCTGTACCCTGTACTATATGGTATAATGTACCATATGGTACAATGTACTATATGGTACATTGTACCATATGGTACAATGTACTATATGGCACATTGTACCATATGGTACCATTGTACCATATGATACCATTGTACCATATGATACCATTGTACCATATGATACCATTTTATGATATGGCACCATTGTACCATATGGCACAATGGTACCATATGGTTCAAAACTATAGAATTCCTCTTCAGTTCCACTTTCATCAGTCTTAGAACTGTAAGCTGTGAAGAGGAGAGTCAGAATTCACCCAGAGTGTGAGTGGGGAGTAAGAGCTTCTTTGCCACCAGGCACAATGAACAAAGTTACTTTGCCGGCGTTCCCACAATGCCATGTGGGCGTCCAGATTTTTTCTATAGTGTGCACACTGACCACCCAGACCCATTCTCTCAGATGTAGGCCTACCAGCCTTCTTGCACTAAATTTGACGCCGCTAGAATTTTGGCATAGATCTATGGTTTGGACCCTGAACGTAAGGCCATAGATCTACGGGACGAATGCTGAAAGAGAATACATCTATGTGGTATGTGTGCACCACATAAAACAAATCCTGCAGCACACAGTGCAAATGAGAGAAAAAACTGAGACCGTAATTTTTTATTAAAACAGCGACTTTGCAGTGTTTTTTCGTATATTTTTTATAGTTGTATTTGCGATTTCTTGGTCTCAATTGATAGAATGGAAGATATATTACAGAAGTATAGATGATTTTGATTGGTTTTAGTAATGAAAATGGCTTGAACCTGAGCTCAAAGTAGCAGAAATGATAAATTTTTTGCCGATGTTCAAGAGTAAACAAATGACCTCACATGTCTAATACACACCAGCTGGTGGGTCTGATATACGTTCACAGATGTGTTGATGTTATTTATACAGTTATTACAATATTGCATAACAGTAAATCTTCTATATTTTTGTTTGAGTAAAAATTCATTATGTGAATAAAAAATCAAAATGGATTTCATTTGTAAAGCCTGAAAACATAACTGATGAACAGAGGAAATGTTAGTTTGGTGCCAGGAATGCCTGCACTGTTTATTCTGGACCCTATTTTGAAATTGGAATATTTTGAATTTTGCATTAAATTGGCCAAATTACCAATTTCCAATCACTTTATTTTGTAGTTGAAACAGTTGACTTGGCAATTTCTTGTGCTCAGTTGATAGAATAGAAGGAATACTAGTGAAATAGCTAAGAATTTGGTCAACTGGAATAATGTAATTGGCCTGAAATGGGGGTCAAAGTCTGCAAAATCGCCGATGCGTAAATATCGCTGACACATCAAAATTCGCAAGAGCATAATTTCGTCATTTCTCCATCAAATTTCGTACTTTTCTTTTATTACCTTCAGAAAAAGATTCTCTACCATTTCATAAGAAAAAATAACAAAATTATTTTTTGAAAATTCTTTGACCCTGGTGCACACTTCGAAATTTGGCCTCTGGACCCTGAAAGGGTTAAGTAACATTGATTGGCAAAACGAGCTAGCAGACAACTTCAGCATTGATGAATGTGTTAATATTTTTACAAAAAAAAAAAAAAACCTCTATAATATGCATTGCCTAATAAAAACTAAGCAGATCACAGCAAAGAGACTAAACAGCCTCTGGCTTACAAACAACATCCTCAGATCTATTGATAAAAAACATCTATATGAAAAAGGTACAGAATGGGTCTTATAACAAATGATCTTGCAAAACGTTACTCATCAGTACTAACCAATCTAATAAGGAGGTCAAAAAAACTGTATTACGAAAACAGATTTCACGACAGATAAGGAAAACCTTATCTGAAATTCTAGGAACTGAAAAGCTGTCACAAAACAGAATGATTAGCTTAACAATACCAGAAGAACCTCTCCTCCTCTTTTTCTGGACCTTAGGAACAAAGCTAGCAAGCAAAATTCGAAACTCAAACATTCAACCAAAAGACTGCCTCACTGGCAACTACACAAATACTCTATTTTTAGCCCCAAAAAACCCTACTCGATTTGTTAAACCCAGTAGGGCTCATCATCAAAACACTAAAGAACAAGGCAGGAGACCTAAATAACTTACCACCACTCGTGTATAAAAAAAAAGCTTCTCACGGGTTGTCACCAATTATTGCAACTCTTTTTAACAAATCCACTGAATCTTCCACCTTTCCATCCATACTCAAGACAGCAAGGGTCACCACAATCCTCAAAGGAGCCTCGATCCAATTGAATCAAACAACTATAGGCCTGTATCAAACTTTCCCCTACTATCTAAAATCTTCGAAAAATTAATTCACAAACTAGTCTACTCCTACTTAGTATCCCACGACATAAACCCTGTCAGTTTGGATTTAGACCAAAGAAAAGTACTAATGATGCTATTATACATATGCTTGAACTAACATATTCTGCACTCAAAAAAATAAATTTTCCCTGGAACTTTTCATAGACTTACAAAAAGCTTTTGATACAGTTGACCATGACCCATTGCACCTAAAATTCGAACATTACAGGATCAGAGCCTGGCCCATAGCTGGGCTCAGAGAGTAGATAAACTCTTGAAACTCTTCAAAGGTATATCTTCAAAGGTACTCTCTCCATTACCTAAAATCTTATCTCAGCAATAGAACCCAGTATGTATATACAAATGGAGCCAGCTCCACTACACAACCTGTTCTACTCTCCTTAAACCCATTTCATTTGCAGATGACACTACTTATGTCTTCTCTCACCTAAACCCAACCATACTGACACTGTAAATGCTGAACTGCTAAAAATATCTACTTGGATGACTACCAACAAACTTACTCTCAATATAGACAAAACCTACTTCATGCTATTTGGAAACAGATTTTGATAAATGGTTCACCCATTTCTAGACAAACAAAGGACAAATTTCTAGGACTCCACCTTGACTGCAGTCTCAAATTTCAGACATACAGCAAATTTCCAAGAAGGTCTCCAAAACAGTAGGCATCCTTTCAAAGATACAGTACTTTGAATAACAATGTACTATGTACCCCAGTCAGCTCTTCTTGCTGTGTACCCCACTCTCATTTACCCTTACCTCACCTATTGTATTTGTGCATGAGGCTCAACCACAGCAAATTACCTTAAACCTTTAATAACCCAACAAAAAGCTGCAGTGCGATTGATTGCTAACTCCTGCACTAGACGACACACTCCACCACATTTCAAAAGTCTTAACTTGCTTAATATACAAACATCCACACTTATTATTGTGCCTACTACATACACAGAACACTACACTCAAATATGACCCCTCCTCTCAAACTCCTCCTTCATAACTATAATAGAACACACAGCCATAATACGAGACACAAGTCACTCTTCGATATCCCTCATATCCATATCTCCCTATGCAAAAATGCTATGCACGTAAAAGGCCCGAAGATCTGGAAGTCATTGCCAGAACACACTAAAGGACCCCTGCCTGGAAATCAGTTTAAGGCCCTACTTAGAAATCACCTCATCACCCAAAATTTACCAGACAAACCACACATAATACCTACCTGTTACTCAAAAGCTACTAAAAAAAAAAAAACTTCTAAATAATTTAAGACTGCTCAATTTAAATTGCTTCAATTTCATTACTTCATATTGTGCTAAGGATTGCTCAACCATTTACTCATTACTTCAAAGTTAGGATGTTTAAATTTCATTGTTTTAAATAATACTAAATTATAATACGGTGGACCGTCGAGTTTCACAAGGCTCGCGCTTCATAAATTTAGACTTTCAACAACTTTTTTCTTCAAAATATAGCCTCGCGGTTTGTAATTTTGCTCGCCATTTGTCACTTGTCCAGAACACATACGAGTGGCTTCCTAGCATCTGCGCCACACAAAGGCGCCGCACACACCATTCCCAGTCAGTGTGGCATTGTTTATTGGTGAATGAACATCACCCCATGTGTTCATACGATACATTTTGTAATATTCCATTCTTTTTTGTGCTTGCAACTTCTAAATAAGCCACCATGGGCCCAAAGAAAGCTTCTAGTGCCAGCCATTTTGTAAAGAATGTGAGAAACACGATAGGATTCGAGAAAGAAATCTTTGCAAAATATGAAAGTGGCATGCATGTGGCCCATCTTGCAAGGATGTATGAGAAGCTTCATACAACCATCGCTTCCATTGTGGCGAAGAAAAAGGAAATCAAGGAAGCTGTTGTTGCGAAAGGGGTAGAGATGCTCACAAAAAAAAGAGATCGCAAATACTCGGTGTTGAGAATTTGTTGTTGGTGTGGATCAACCAAAAACAGTTAGCAGGAGATAGTATTATGCAGTCGATAATTTGTGAAAAGGCAAGGCAGTTGCTCTCGTAAAGAAAATGCCTGGAACGAGTGCTGATGTTAGTGAATTTAAGGCCAGCAAAGGGTGGGTTGAGAGATTTAAGAAGTGTAGTGGCACACACAGTGTGGTACGGCATGGCAAGGCTGACAAGTGTGCGGCTGAAAATTTGTGTAGGAATTCAAGGACTATGTAGAGGCTGAAGTATTTGTCCCCCAACAAGTGTTCACTTGTGACAAAACAGGCCTCTTTTGGAAGAAAATACCAAAGAAGATCTACATCACGCAGGAGGAAACGGCACTGCCAGGACACAAGCCTGTGAAAGACAGACTAACTTTCATGTTCTTTGGTAATGCTAGTGGGGATTTCAAAGTGAAGCCTTTACCGATGTATCACTCTGAAAATCCCAGAGTGTTCAAGAAACACAGTGTCGCCAAGAGTAAATTGTGTGTGATGTGGAAGGCTAACAGTAAGGCATGGGTCATGAGGGAAATTTTCCTTGAGTGGTTCAGTGAAGTGTTTGGCCCGAGTGTGAAGAAATACCTCCTGGAAAAAAAAAAATTGTCACTCAAGTGCCTCCTGGTAATGGACAGTGTTCCTGGTCATCCTCCAGACTTGGATGACCAAATGGTGGAGGAGTTTAGTTTCATCACAGTGAAGTTCTAGCCCCCTAATACCACTCCTCTCATCCAGCCCATGGACCAGCAGATCATTTCAAACTTCAAAAAACTCTACACCAAAGCAGTGTTTTGAAGGTGCTTTGATGTGACTTCAGATACTCATTTGACCTTAAGAGAGTTCTGGAAAGATCATTTCAATATCCTCCATTGCATAGGCCTTATAAATAAGGCTTGGGAGGGAGTGACTTCCAGGACTTTGAACTCTGCTTGGAAAAAATCATGGCCAGATTGTGTCCTCGACAAAGATTTTGAAGGGTTTGCGGCTGATCCTGACAACCCTATGCCAGTTGTGGAATCTGTTGTGGCATTGGGGAATTCCATGGGGTTGGATGTGAGTGGCCAGGATGTGGAAGAGTTGGTGGAGGACCACAATGAAGAGCTAATCACTGAAGAGCTGCAAGAGCTTCATCTGTAACAGCAACAGACCACAGCTCAGGAAATTGCTTCAGAGGAGGAGGAAGTGAGATGGAAGAAAGTGCATTCTTCAAAGCTTAAGAACATTTGTGCAAAGCGGAGTGAGGTGCAAACGTTTATGGAGGAACATCACTATGACAAAGCTGTTGCAAGCCATATCGGCACCATTTACAATGCCACTGTCTTGTCCCATTTGACGCAAATTTTAACAGAATTTTTACAGAATTTAACAGAGATATCTGGAGCAATTTTTTGAGCAACAGGGGTCCAGTGATTCTCAAGCTCGTCCTAGTGGTATTAACCCCTTCAGGGTCCAAGGCCAAAATCTGAAGTGGTGTTCCAGTGTCCAAGAAATTTTGAAAAAAAAAAAAAAATTATTTTTTCTTACAGAATTAAAGAACATATTTTTGTGAAGGTAATAAGACAAAAAAAAAATTCTGATCAGTACTTACCGAGATACAGTGCCAAGAAGTTTGTCAAAAATGATGTGGTGGCGGCAACATCGACGAATTCCACATACGCGCATTACATTATTTTGCGGTTTTTATTGTTTTTTCTTTTCTTTTCCAATTTTTTCTATTCCTACTAACATTTGGGGCCTGAGAGACCAATACTGTATATAATGTATATATATAAACTCACCGTATTGAACACAATAACCGCACTAAAGTTATTATCATATTATTGTTTACCACTGTTGTTTATTACAATAAACATGCACAAATCTTGTATAATACTAATGTTCTATCATATATTTACATATTTACAATCACTGGACATGCTTTTAAAACTACTGGAGCTTGTGGAACTCCTTGAAACAAGGCACCATGCACAGAGGCACCTTACATTCCTCACACATAAACCGAGTGTCTTTGCGTCTTTGTTGCCGTCATTTTGTTTGTGCACAGACGATGCATCTCTTCTGAGCAAATTTCTTCTGAGTTGAAGGAAGTTGCATTATGAAATGATCACCTTCCCTCCTCAAACGCTTGGGTATATCCTGAGGAATTCGAGGACCGTGTTGTATAGCAGGTGTTCTTACCTGGTACTTCATTATGAGTTGTCTGACAACAGACAAACAAAATTCACCATACGGTGGTCTGTTGCCAGTCTTTATTTGGTACATATTATATGCATTGAGCATAGAAATGTCCATGAGATGGAAGAAAAGTTTCATGTACCACTTGTAACTTTTACAAACACAATCAACAAAACCAATCTGCATGTCACACTTGTCAACCAAGCGCATGTATTGTGTATAATCAATCACTGTCACTGGTTTTCAAATACGTTCATTAGTCACTCGATCAACTTTGCCACTGTCTTGCATTTCATTACGGTGAATGGTTGTCAACAATGTGACATCTCGTTTGTCATGCCACCGTAATGCCATGATGTCATTGGCAGTAAATACCTGCATGTCATCACCACGAGCACCTGCGTTAAGCCTGGGCATATGTTTACGATTAGAACGCACTGTGCCACGCACATCTGTCTTGTTCACTCGCATGAAATCACTGAGTAATGGGCTTGTGTACCAGTTATCAGTATATAATGTATGCCCCTTACCAAGATAAGGTGCCATTATGTTTCTCACTACGTCACCTGAGATACCCAATAACATCTTGGTATCTTTCAATGTTTTACTACCCGTGTATACAACAATATCCAACACCAGGCCACTGTCACAATCACAGAGTACAAACAGTTTTATACCAAAGCGTTTCCTCTTGCTCGGTATATACTGCTTGAATGACAGTCTACCTTTGAACAAAATCAAAGACTCGTCAATTACAAGATTCTTGAATGGATAAAAGTATATGCTGAACTTTTGTTTGAGATACATGAAAACATTTCTAATCTTGTATAACCTGTCACTTCCGTCAGGCCTGGTTTGTCAGAGAAGTGCAACATATGTAAGAGTAAGATAAACCTGTTCACTGGTATGATTTCACTGAAGACCGGGGTAGAAATTAGCTGATCTGTGGACCAGTATGCTTTTATATTATGCTTATAGACGTAAGGCATAAGCATTATTGTTGCAAAAAGCAAATACATTTCTGCAACAGTCGTCTCTTTCCACCTGTGTAGTCTTGACTGTGGTGATAAGATCGTATTTGCCATGGTGTACTCAAAATACTTATTACTTTCCCTGACAATAATTTCCATCAATGGCTGGTCAAAGAATAATTCAAAGAATTCCAGTTCATTGGCCGTGGTTCCAAGGGGACAAGTAGGTAGAATTCCACTTTGAGAGTCATCAAAGTGGTGAGGCTTGGGAACAAAATTGGGATTTTGCTGCCAATCCCACATACGGTTTGCTGGTGGATACTGGACATCATAGGCTGGTTGTGCGGGTGGTTGTGGTTGTGGTGGGCTGGTGGCTGATGCTCCGCTTTGTCCTTGAACTGACGAGTCAGCAGCGTGGGTCCCAGCGTGGCCTGGTGAGTCACGCATGGCGGTGCCACTACCATCACCACTAACACCATCCACTGATGCCTGTGGTCTATCCATGCCAAGTGTAGCCACATCATCCTCACTATCACTACCTAAAACTGGTGTAGGGCCACAGGATATACTCCGGGATGTACTCCGTCCCCTGGGCACAGCATAGGGTACACTACCCGAGTGCATGCGGCGGCAAACATACCGACGCTTCACTGGTGAATATGATTCCTCACTATCACTAATCGAATGATCGTCAAGCGCAATAAAATCACAATCCACGTCATTATCATCATCATTACTGAAGTCAGAGGCCTGGCCACGCGAAAATATTAGTTTTCTCTTGCGTTGAGGAACAACCGACCGTGAGTCACGAGTGCCCACACCAGAGGTAGAAGGTTGAGGAGCGTCAGGGTTTTCTGCACTATTATCGATATCCTGGTCATTCTTTTCGGTCACTAACTGATCAAAGCCGTAGAATTCGTCTTCATTTCCACTTCCATCAGTGTCAGAACTATCAGATAGGAAGAGGAGAGTCCCAATTTTCCGGGGAGTGAGAGCTGACTTGCGACGAGGTATGGTGAACAAGGGTAACTGAGCCGGCGTTCCCACAATGCTATGCGGGCGCCTAGATTTTTTGTTTATGGCGCACACCCACCACGCAGACCCGTTCTCTCACATGTAGGCCTATGAGCATTTTTGCGCTAAATTTGACGGCGCTAGAATTTTGGCATAGATCTACGGTTTGGACACTCAACGTGAAGCCGTAGATCTACGGGACGGACCCTGAAAGGGTTAAAAAATAAAGAAGGGAAGTAACCCCAGATAAGGGGTGTAACTTCTCCATCCTCTTCCCTCCTCCTGTCTTCCATACACCAACAAGAGTCTTCAATAAAGGTAAGTGTGATGTTGTATTGTTTTATACTTGATGTCTCATTGTTTTCTGTATGTAAAGCTACATTTAATGTAAAAAAAATTTTTTTGGTTAATACTTTTGGATGTCTGGAATGGATTAATTAGATTTACATTATTTCTTATGGGGAAAATGGTTTTGCCATTCGTAAATTTCAACTTTCGTCACACTCTCTATAACGGATTAATTACGAAATTCGAAGGCTCACTGTACATCATGTTGTAAATTACAGTGGTACCTTGACTTACGAATGCGCCAACTTACGAGTTTTTCGAGTTACGAGCCATCGCTTGGTCAATTTTTTGCTTTGAGTTGCGAGCCAAAATCCAAGTTACAAGTGAGCTTCAGATATGCTGCCACTAGTTGGCTCAGCGAACGCCAGAACATCAGTCCAGCATCCCAGCGTTTTGTGCTTTTTGCACAATTATGCCAAATATCTTTTTTCTAACCATGGGTTCTAAGAAAGTAAGTGCAAAGGACAGTGCTGAGAAGAAGAGGATAATATCCATTTAATTAAAGCATGAAATCATAGAAAAACACAAGAAAATTGCTTTTGTTTCAGTGTTTTCCTTATGAAACTAGTGAGTTAGTGCAGGTAGCCTCACAAACACTGTATGTTCTATGTTATTTATATTGTTTATTATGTCATATTAGGTCAGTTGGTAGGGTGTGCAAAAGAAGAAAATTAAAGGTGAATACAGGAAAGAGTAAGGTTATGAGGATAACAAAAAGATTAGGTGATGAAAGATTGAATATCAGATTGGAGGGAGAGAGTATGGAGGAGGTGAACGTATTCAGATATTTGGGAGTGGACGTGTCAGCGGATGGGTCTATGAAAGATGAGGTGAATCATAGAATTGATGAGGGAAAAAGAGTGAGTGGTGCACTTAGGAGTCTGTGGAGACAAAGAACTTTGTCCTTGGAGGCAAAGAGGGGAATGTATGAGAGTATAGTTTTACCAACGCTCTTATATGGGTGTGAAGCGTGGGTGATGAATGTTGCAGCGAGGAGAAGGCTGGAGGCAGTGGAGATGTCATGTCTGAGGGCAATGTGTGGTGTGAATATAATGCAGAGAATTCGTAGTTTGGAAGTTAGGAGGAGGTGCGGGATTACCAAAACTGTTGTCCAGAGGGCTGAGGAAGGGTTGTTGAGGTGGTTCGGACATGTAGAGAGAATGGAGCGAAACAGAATGACTTCAAGAGTGTATCAGTCTGTAGTGGAAGGAAGGCGGGGTAGGGGTCGGCCTAGGAAGGGTTGGAGGGAGGGGGTAAAGGAGGTTTTGTGTGCGAGGGGCTTGGACTTCCAGCAGGCATGCGTGAGCGTGTTTGATAGGAGTGAATGGAGACAAATGGTTTTTAATACTTGACGTGCTGTTGGAGTGTGAGCAAAGTAACATTTATGAAGGGATTCAGGGAAACCGGCAGGCCGGACTTGAGTCCTGGAGATGGGAAGTACAGTGCCTGCACTCTGAAGGAGGGGTGTTAATGTTGCAGTTTAAAAACTGTAGTGTAAAGCACCCTTCTGGCAAGACAGTGATGGAGTGAATGATGGTGAAAGTTTTTCTTTTTCGGGCCACCCTGCCTTGGTGGGAATCGGCCGGTGTGATAATAAAAAAATAAAAAAAAAATTAGGTCAGTTGTGATAGATAAGCTGTATAGTTGATATTAGCATTATATTGAAGTATGTTATCCTGCCTCTCGAGAGCCAAGAATTCCACTGGAACAGATTACGTAATGGCATTTCAGTTAATTTTAAAGAGGAAAATTGATATGATATATGAGCAGATAGAGTTACGAGCTCTGTCATGGAACAAATTAACCCTTTGACTGTCGCAACCCCCAATCCTGAGGTGTCTCCTGGTGTCGCAAAATTTAAAAAAAAAAAAAAATTATTTTTTCTTATGAAATGATAATCTTTTCCCGATTGTAATGACACCAAAAAAACGAAATTTGATGGAAAACTGACGGAATTATGCTCTCGCAAAGTTAGCGACCTCGGCGCTGTTTACAAATCGGCGATTTCGCCCACTTTGAGCCCTATTTTCGGCTAATTCCATTGTTCCAGTCGCCCAAACTCATAGCTATTTCTTTAGAACTTCATTTTTTCTATCGATTGAGTACAAGAAACTGCCCATTTACTGATTTCAACTACCTAATAATGTGGTCAGAAATTTGCAATTTGGCCAATTTCACAAAAACTAAAAAATATGACAATTTCAAAATAAGGTCCAGAATGAACAATGCAGACATTCCAGGCTCTAAAATAACATTTTCTTTGCTCATCAGTCATGTCTCCAGGCCCCTCTGATATTACTCTTGCTTTCTATTTTGAATTTTTATTCAAACAAAAAATATTAGACTTACTATTATGCAGACTACTGCAATGCTGTAATAACTGTATAAATAACATCAACCCATTCATGACTGCATATTAGAATGGCTAGTTGGACATTTATTGGAAAATGGCATCATTTGTTTACTTTTGAACATTGGCAAAAATCAAACATTTCCCCTACTTTGAGCTCCATTTCTAGGTTCTTTTTATAGTAAAATCAATCAAAAACACCACTATTTCTGTAATATGTTTTCCATTCTATCAAATGAGACCAAGAAAACGAGAATACAACCATAAATACTATACGAAAATAGACCACAAAGTCGGCATTTTAAATAAAAAAAAGGGTCGGAGTTTTTTTTTTCTCATTATGCACTGTGTGCTCCAGGATTTTTTTTATATGGTGCACACTGACCACACAGACCCATTCTCTCACATGTGGGCCTACCAGCTTTCTCCTGCTTGATTTGAAGCCGCTAGAATTTATGAGTATATATACGTCAAACACGGCACCTCGTAAAACGTATATATACGGCCGCGACAGTCAAAGGGTTAAGCTTGTAAGTCAAGGTACCACTATTTTAAATTGTTCTATTGTAATACTGTAATTTTTATACACTAATTCAATAGTGTAATTATTCTCTATTGAACATCTCTACTAGACTTATTAAAGCCATATAGCTAATAATGCTCATTTCTCTTACTCACTGTAACTCATCTAATGCCCAGATGAACTCTGATTGTTTTATTAATCTCAAGTTAATTTTAAGTTTGTCCGAAATGCTTTGCACACAAAAGGGCATTTGGCTTGTACACCCAACTGTTATATTCCTGTATACAACTATATATCATGTCAAAATTAATTATTATTAGTATTATTATTATTATAGCCAACTTTGGAGAAAACCTCAAATACCTAATCATTAGCAAGATTTAAATAAACATCACTTAATACTTACTGGGGACTTGAGCATCAACCTTATTCAGTCTGAAGACCAACAAGTAAGAGACTTCATGAATAATATGTATAATGGCTTACTAATAACCTTGATAACCAAGCCTACAAGAATAACTGAAATTACTGCAGCATCACTTGACCAAATATGGACATACATTCCAAGTCCTTAATCAGCACATTATCACAGACAATCGCTGTATACCTTGTGGCTTAGCGCTTCTTTTTGATTATAATAATAATATCACAGATAATACTACTGATCACTGCCCCACTTTCCTAGTCACCAGTGTAGCAAAATTACCTCATGAAATTAATAAAAATCTCCTTTAGGGTCCATGATGAGGCATCGGCGAATAACTTTATAGTGGCATTTAGCAACATAGACTGGCCGAGAGAATTGCACAATTACTAAGACATTAACTCTAGTCTTCACATATTCTTTCACACTACAAAGAATTTACAACATACATTGCCTATTAAAAAACCAAGCAGGTGACAACAAAGAAATTAAGATTTACTGTATTGTGTATTCATTTATTTGTACGTATATTTTACGATTTTTTTCATATTTTCAGGCATTGCTGTATGGGCCTTTGCCTATGATAGTGTTTGGTGCATTGTCAGTAGCATCTGGTTTATTAAGTATTATAATGCCTGAGACACTCAACACCTCTCTACCTGATACCCTTGCAGATGCTCTTCATCTTCGACGGTAAGGAAAACCTTGAGGAGTAGTTTACAGTGGCCAAACATGCTCACAATCCAAGAGTACATTAAACTATAAAAGCCATTTGTCTCCACTTATTCCAGTCTAGTGTGCTCACACAAGCCTGTTGGATGCTCGGACCCTTCTCCTGCATTATTCTTACTGAGACCTGGCTTAAGCAGGACACAATAGATATCTACCCTCTACCAGGATACACAGCAATTCACAACTGCAGACCAAACCAAGTTGTGGGTGGTATTGCAATCTATTACTCTAACCAATTATCTTGTATTAGCACCACTTGCTTTAGTGATGAATATGGGGAATACATTTTTGCTATTTTTACTGTAAAAAACCTTAAGACACCTATAACAATCGGTGCCATTTACCGGATACCTCACACAAACATCCCAAATTTCAGTGAGAAATTAAAGTCACTAATAACAAACAGACAAATGAATAAGCACCACCTTCTCTTAGCTGGAGACTTCAACATCAACCTTGGCTTACTAGATGATCAGCCTGTAACTGATTTCATCAACAATATGAACAACACACTTCTCATACCAACAATAACTAAACCAACCAGGCTCACTGAGACAAGTGCAACCATAATAGACCACATATGGACCAATATACTAGCCCCCCTTAAATCAGGGATAATCACAGATAGCACTACAGACCACTACCCTACCTTCCTCCTGACAAACATTAATAAACCACCACTTGAATACAACAAAGTCTCATTTAGACTCCATGACGAGGCCTCAATAAGGAAGTTCACAACTGACCTAGAGATTGTTGACTGGCCTACAGAATTCTCCAAGGCCAATGGTATTGATGACTGGACAGACATTTTTCTTAACAAATTACTTAGACTATACAACAAACATTGTCCTATAAAAACGAAACAGATCACAAACAACCGGCTTGGTTGCCCATGGCTAACCAGCACCATTCTGAAATCCATTGACAAGAAACACCAATATGAAAAGCAATATAGACAGGGCTTAATACACAAAGATATTCTTAAACACTATTCATCAGTTCTCACCAAAGTAATAAAGAAAGCCAAGCAACTATACTACTCCAGTAGATTCACAGACACTAGAGGAGATATAAAAAAGACCTGGAAAACACTCTCTTAGATTCTAGGGACCCACAAACTGAAAAAAAACAAGAATATTGTCCTAACTAAACCTAATGAAACACCACTACATCCCACTGACACAGCTAACAAGATAAATGACTTCTTCTCAACCATAGGATCTAATCTCGCCAATAAAATCCCACATACTAATGCCCATGCCGGGGACTACCTAGATGGGAATTTCCCAAATTCCTTCTATCTTGCACCAACTGAGCCCTCGGAAGTCACCGAGATTATAAAGTCACTTAAAAACAACTCAGGGAATCTGTCTAATGTCCCACCATTACTGTACAAGAGAGCGGCCCATATCCTTTCGCATGCTATTTCATTACTTTTTAACAAATCACTAGAAACTAGCACGTTCCCGAAACTACTCAAGATGGCAAGGGTTACACCAATACATAAAGGTGGTGACCCTACAGACTTAAACAACTATAGGCCAATATCAAACTTACCATTGCTATCCAAAATCTTTGAGAAACTCGTGCACAGGAGACTATATTCATTTATAACAGCACAAAACATACTCAACCCCTGCCAATTTGGATTTAGGAAAAATAAAAGCACTAATGATGCAATCATAAAAATGCTAGATCTGCTTTACACAGCATTGGAAATAAGGAATATCCACTAGGAATTTTTATTGACCTAAGAAAAGCTTTTGACACAGTAGACCACGACATCCTACTCCACAAACTTGACCATTACAGTATAAGAGGCCATGCGCTTGCTTATTTCAAATCTTACCTTACTAATAGGTATCAGTATGTTACCATTAAAGACACAGCATCAACAACTCGGCCACTTGATACTGGAGTTCTGCAGGGAAGTGTCCTTGGTCCCCTGCTCTTCCTCATATACATCAATGATCTTCCAAACGTATCCCAACACCTGAAACCCATTCTCTTTGCTGACGACACGACTTATGTCATCTCTCACCCTAATCTTGCCACCCTCAACACCATTGTTAATGAGGAGCTGATCAAAATATCGACTTGGATGACAGCCAATAAACTTAGGCTTAACACTGACAAAACCTACTACGTATATTATGTTTGGTAGCAGAGCAGGAGATGCACAAATTAACATTAAGATCGACAACACTCTAATTACCAGACATAATGAGGGCAAATTCCTAGGCCTATACCTTGACAACAACCTGAATTTCAGCACCCATATCCAACACATAACCAAAAAAGTATCCAAAACAGTTGGGATCCTCTCCAAGATACAATACTACATGCCGCAAAATGCCCTTCTCACACTATACCACTCACTTATTTATCCATACCTCACCTATGCTATTTGTGCTTGGGGTTCAACTGCAGCAACACACCTAAAGCCAGTAATAACCCAACAAAAAGCTGCAGTAAGAATAATCACTAAATCCCATCCCTGGCAACACCCCCCCCCCCACTCTTCATAGATCTAAACTTACTCCCTGTTCAGTACATCCACACTTACTACTGTGCAATCTACATCTACAGGACCTTAAACTCCAATATCAACCTTGACCTAAAACGCTTTCTTGATAGTTGTGACAGAACCCACAGGCATAACACCAGACACAAACATCTCTACGACATTCCCCATGTCTGACTAAACCTTTACAAAAATTCAATGTATGTCAAAGGCCCTAAAATCTGGAACACCCTACCTGAGAACTCTAGAACTGCAGACACATTCATCACCTTCAAAACTACCATTAGAAAACATCTTATCTCCCTGATAAACCCCATCAACTAACTACACGAATACCACCTGGTGGTTCACACTTACACTCACTCACCCATTTGACCATAAACAGAAATATTAATCTCAATCTTAAAATAATGAATCCTATGATACTCCAATACTGAAACTATGTACTGTGCCAAAACAAAAGCATTCACATTGCTAAACTCACAAACTAGTATTTAGTCACTTAGCCATAATACCAACTTACCTCATAATCTGTAATATTTTAAAATAAAGAATTAAACTAAGTCTGCCCGAAATGCCTAGCCATGCTAGGCGTTCTAGTGGTACACTCTGTAATCATTATTTAACTACATGTAAACCACACAACAACCAAATTCTGTAAATTCAACATTGTAATCTTTATAGAGAATAAACTTTGAAACTTTGAATATAGCACTTAAAACTACATTTACCCGCTCCCTCCAACCCTTCCTATTATGACATCTACCCTTCCTTCCTTCTACCCCAGATTTATATACCTTAGTCATCATTTTCTGTTCCATCCTCTTGAAATACCCAATAACGTTCTCCTTATTTTGTCAGAGGTTCAGTTTTATAATAAGTAGCCTATGAACCATAGACTACAGCAATCTCATTGCAATATCAGAATTTCATAACCTATTGCAATGGACTGTCATCTACCAGTAGGATGCAGGACAACAATTTAGCTGTTTGTGAATTAATTGCCACAGTTGTTACATACTGAACTGTGCTGCACCATCTCCATATAGGCCTTGTTTCCCCTTGTGCCTTGCATTTCATTTTCAAATCCTTTGCAGTATTTTATGCTTTATGGCATTGGTAAGTATTTATGGGAAGAAAAATATGAATCTATAAATGCATATATACGACAGACAGATATGTGACTGGTTAGCATTCTTAAGTTTTTGTTACCTGTGACCAGTAAGCCCAATTTTTCCTTAAATACCCGATGCTCTTTGTATTGTATAGCCAGTTTAGTGAGATTCTCTTGGCTTTCAATTGAATTCATAAAAAATTGGTGAACCATTCAGATTAGTATTTCATATTTATAGATTGGGTTGTAAAAAAGTAAATGATAGGGTATTAGGAAGAGTTGTGGGGTTACAGTATACAGAATCTAATACAAAAATGATAGCCGTCACAGTTGCTTTATGCCAATGACATTTTGCTTTTGGGAGGTTCTCAAGAGAAGTTACAATGTTGGTGGACAGATTGGAGAGGGTATGTAAATGAAGTAAATTAAAAGTGAATATAGGAAAGACCAAAGTGATGAGGGTAGCAAATAATTTAAGTAATGAAAAATTAGATATCAGATTTGGAAGGAGGGAGTATGGAAAAAGCGAATGTGTTCAGATACTTGGGAGTGGACTTGTCGGCAGATAGGTACATAAGGTAGTAGGTTGGTAGACAGCAACCACCCAGGGAAGTACTACCGTCCTGCCAGATGGCTGTGAAACAGAAACCTGTAACTGTTTTACATGATGGTAGGATTGCTGGTGTCTCTTTCTGTCTCATAAACACGCTAGATAACAGGGATATCTTGCTACTCCTACTTACACTTTGGTCACACTTCACAGACACGCACATGCATATATACACCTACCATACGACTTACGACCTGCTCGACTTACGACCACTCGACTTACGACTGTGTTTTTTATGCCAAATTTCTGGGAAATAAACAACTATTTGCGTTGTACACAGTGTTTATCCTAAACCTTACAGTATAAAATACAGTACTGACAACATAAAAAGTAAAGTAAAACATGAAATACCAAAATAAAACAATAAAATAAAGTCATTACAAAAATGTTTTGTTGATATTCAGTAGTAAAGTTCGACTTACGACCATTTCGACTTACGACCGGTTTCTCGGAACCGAACTCGGTCATAAGTTGGATGGTAGGTGTATATACATACATCTAGGGTTTTCTCCTTTTTCTAAATAGCTCTTGTTCTTTATTTCTTCTGTTGTCCATGGGGAAGTGGAAAAGAATCTTTCCTCCGTAAGCCATGCGTGTCGTATGAGGCGACCAAAATGCCAGGAGCAATGGGCTAGTAACCCCTTCTCCTGTAAACATTTACTAAAAAAGAGAAGAAGAAAAACTTTATAAAACTGGGATGCTTGAATGTACGTGGATGTAGTGGGGATGACAAGAAACAGATGATTGCTGATGTTAAGAATGAAAAGAAGTTGGATGTCCTGGCCCTAAGCAAAACAAAGCTGAAGGGGGTAGGGGAGTTTTGGTGGGGGGAAATAAATGGGATTAAATCTGGAGTATCTGAGAGAGTTAGAGCTAAGGAAGGGGTAGCAATAATGTTGAAGGATCCGTTATGGAAGGAGAAAAGAGAATATGAATGTGTAAATTCAAGGATTATGTGGATTAAAGTAAAGGTTGGATGTGAAAAGTGGGTCATAATAAGCGTGTATGCACCTGGAGAAGAGAGGAATGTAGAGGAGAGAGATTTTGGGAGATGTTAAGTGAATGTATAGGAACCTTTGAACCAGTGAGAGAGTAATTGTGGTTGGGGACCTGAATGCTAAAGTAGGAGAAACTTTTAGAGAGGGTGTGGTAGGTAAGTTTGGGGTGCCAGGTGTAAATGATAATGGGAGCCCTTTGATTGAACTTTGTATAGAAAGGAGTTTAGTTATAGGTAATACATATTTTAAGAAAAAGAGGATAAATAAGTATACAAGATTTGATGTAGGGCGAAATGACAGTAGTTTGTTGGATTATGTATTGGTAGATAAAAAACTGTTGAGTAGACTTCAGATTGTACATGTTTATAGAGGGGCCACAGATATATCAGATCACTTTTTAGTTGTAGCTACCCTGAGAGTAAAAGGTAGATGGGATACAAGGAGAATAGAAGCATCAGGGAAGAGAGAGGTGAAGGTTTATAAACTAAAAGAGGAGGCAGTTAGGGTAAGATATAAACAGCTATTGGAGGATAGATGGACTAATGAGAGCAAGGCAATGGGGTTAAAGAGGTATGGGGTAGGTTTAAAAATGTAGTGTTAGAGTGTTCAGCAGAAGTTTGTGGTTACAGGAAAGTGGGTGTGGGAGGGAAGAGGAGCGATTGGTGGAATGATGATGTAAAGAGAGTAGTAAGGGAGAAAAAGTTAGCATATGAGAAGTTTTTACAAAGTAGAAGTGATGCAAGGAGGGAAGAGTATATGGAGAAAAAGAGAGAGGTTAAGAGAGTTGCAAAGCAGTGTAAAAAGAGAGCAAATGAGAGAGTGGGTGAGATGTTATCAACAAATTTTGTTGAAAATAAGAAAAAGTTTTGGAATGAGATTAACAAGTTGAGGAAGCCTAGAGAACAAATGGATTTGTCAGTTAAAAATAGGAGAGGAGAGTTATTAAATGGAGAGTTAGAGGTATTGGGAAGATGGAGGGAATATTTTGAGGAATTGTTAAATGTTGATGAAGATAGGGAAGCTGTGATTTCATGTATAGGGCAAGGAGGAATAACATCTTGTAGGAGTGAGGAAGAGTCAGTTGTGGGTGTGGGGGAAGTTCGTGAGGCAGTAGGTAAAATGAAAGGGGGTAAGGCAGCTGGGATTGATGGGATAAAGATAGAAATGTTAAAAGCAGGTAGGGATATAGTTTTGGAGTGTTTGGTGCTATTATTTAATAAATGTATGGAAGAGGGTAAGGTACCTAGGGATTGGCAGAGAGCATGCATAGTTCCTTTGTATAAAGGCAAAGGGGACAAAAGAGAGTGCAAAAATTATAGGGGGATAAGTCTGTTGAGTATACCTGGTAAAGTGTATGGTAGGGTTATTATTGAAAGAATTAAGAGTAAGACGGAGAATAGGATAGCAGATGAACAAGGAGGCTTTAGGAAAGGTAAGGGGTGTGTGGACCAGGTGTTTACAGTGAAGCATATAAGTGAACAGTATTTAGATAAGGCTAAAGAGGTTTTTGTGGCATTTATGGATTTGGAAAAGGCATATGACAGGGTGGATAGGGGGGCAATGTGGCAGATGTTGCAGGTGTATGGTATAGGAGGTAGGTTACTGAAAGCAGTGAAGAGTTTTTACGAGGATAATGAGGCTCAAGTTAGAGTATGTAGGAAAGAGGGAGATTATTTCCCAGTAAAAGTAGGCCTTAGACAAGGATGTGTGATGTCACCATGGTTGTTTAATATATTTATAGATGGGGTTGTAAGAGAAGTAAATGCGAGGGTCTTGGCAAGAGGCGTGGAGTTAAAAGATAAAGAATCACACATATAGTGGGAGTTGTCACAGTTGCTCTTTGCTGATGACACTGTGCTCTTGGGAGATTCTGAAGAGAAGTTGCAGAGGTTGGTGGATGAATTTGGTAGGGTATGCAAAAGAAGAAAATTAAAAGTGAATACAGGAAAGAGTAAGGTTATGAGGATAACAAAAAGATTAGGTGATGAAAGATTGGATATCAGATTGGAGGGAGAGAGTATGGAGGAGGTGAATGTATTCAGATACAGTGGACCCCCGCATACCGTCGGCATCACATAACGTACAATCCGCATACCGCTCGCTTTTATTGCAAAAATTTTGCCTCGCATACCGCTCAAAAACCCGCTCACCGCTCTTCGTCCGAGATGCATCCAATGTGCGCCCTTAGCCAGCCTCACATGTGCCGCCGGTGGCATTGTTTACCAGCCAGCCTCCGCGGTAACATTTCGTATTATTACAGTGTTTTTGGTGATTTTATCTACAAAATAAGTGACCATGGGCCCCAAGAAAGCTTCTAGTGCCAATCCTACAGCAATAAGGGTGAGAATTATTATAGAGATGAAGAAAGAGATCATTGATAAGTATGAAAGTGGAGTGCGTGTCGCCGACCTGGCCAGGTTGTACAAGAAACCCAAATCAACCATCGCTACTATTGTGGGCAACAGAAAGGCAATCAAGGAAGCTGTTCTTGCCAAAGGTTTAACTGTGTTTTCGAAACAGAGATCGCAAGTGATGGAAGATGTTGAGAGACTCTTATTGGTGTGGATAAATGAAAAACAGCTAGCAGGAGATAGCGATCATAAGCGAAAAGGCTAGGAAGTTGCATGAGGATTTAATTAAAAAAATGCCTGCAACTAGTGATGATGTGAGTGAATTTAAGGCCAGAAAAGGTTGGTTTGAGAGATTTAAGAAGCGTAGTGGCATACATAGTGTGATAAGGCATGGTGAGGCTGCCAGTTCGGACCACAAAGCAGCTGAAAAATATGTGCAGGAATTCAAGGAGTACATAGACAGTGAAGGACTGAAACCTGAACAAGTGTTTAATTGTAATGAAACAGGCCTGTTTTGGAAGAAAATGCCAAGCAGGACCTACATTACTCAGGAGGAAAAGGCACTCCCAGGACATAAGCCTATGTTGATGTGTTCCAATGCTACTGGTGATTGCAAAGTGAAGCCTTTATTAGTGTATCACTCTGAAACTCCCAGACCGTTCAGGCAAAAGAATGTCCTCAAGGAGAATTTGTGTGTGCTTTGGAGGGCAAACAGTAAGGCATGGGTTACTAGGGACTTTTTCTATGACTGGTTACACCATGCATTTGCCCCAATGTGAAAGATTACCTAACTGAAAAGAAATTAGAACTTAAGTGCCTCCTGGTGTTAGACAATGCCCCTGGTCATCCTACAGATGTGGCAGAGCGACTTTATGGGGACATGAAATTCATTAAGGTGAAGTTTTTGCCTCCTAATACCACTCCTCTCCTGCAGCCCATGGACCAGCAGGTTATTGCAAACTTCAAAAAACTGTACACAAAAGCTCTGTTTGAAAGGTGCTTTGTAGTGACCTCAGAAACTCAACTGACTCTAAGAGAGTTTTGGAGAGAGCACTTTAATATCCTCAATTGTGTAAACCTTATGGTAAGGCTTGGGAGGGAGTGACTAAGAAGACCTTGAACTCTGCTTGGAAGAAACTGTGGCCAGAATGTGTAGAGAAAAGGGATTTTGAAGGGTTTGAGGCTAACCCTGAGAGGATTATGCCAGTTGAGGAATCAATTGTGGCATTGGGAAAGTCCTTGGGGTTGGAGGTTAGTGGGGATGATGTGGAAGAGTTGGTGGAGGAGGACAATGAAGAACTAACCACTGATGAGCTGATAGATCAACTTCAACAGCAAGAGGCCAGACCTGAGGAAACTGGTTCAGAGGAGGGGAGAGAGAAATTGAAGAAGTTGCCTACTACAAAGATTAAGGAAATCTGTGCAAAGTGGCTTGAAGTGCAAACCTTCATGGATGAAAATCACCCTCACACAGCTATTGCAAGCCGTGTTGGCAACCTGTACACTGACAATGTTGTGAAACACTTTAGGGAAGTCATAAAGGAATGAGAGGTACAGGCCACTATGGACAGATATGTTGTGCGAAAGAAGTCCAGTGACTCTGAAGCTGGTCCTAGTGGCATTAAAAGAAGAAGGGAAGTAACCCCAGAAAAGGACTCGACACCTCAAGTCTTAATGGAAGGGGATTCCCCTTCTAAACACTAACACTCTCTCTCCCTTCCTCCCATCCCATCAATCATCACCAGATCTTCAATAAAAGTAAGTGTCATGTAATTGTGCATGCCTTTTTCAGTTTGTGTGTATTAAAATTAACATTTCATGTGGTAAAAATTTTTTTTTTCATACTTTTGGGTGTTTTGTACGGATTAATTTGATTTCCATTATTTCTTATGGGGGAAATTCATTCGCATACCGATCATTTCGCATAACAATGAGCCCTCTTGCACGGATTAAAGTCGCTATGAGGGGGTCCACTGTATTTGGAAGTGGACGTGTCAGCGGATGGGTCTATGAAAGATGAGGTGAATCATAGAATTGATGAGTGGAAAAGGGTGAGCGGTGCACTTAGGAGTCTGTGGAGACAAAGAACTTTGTCCTTGGAGACAAAGAGGGGAATGTATGAGAGTATAGTTTTACCAATGCTCTTATATGGGTGTGAAGCATGGGTGATGAATGTTGCAGCGAGGAGAAGGCTGGAGGCAGTGGAGATGTCATGTCTGAGGGCAATGTGTGTTGTGAATATAATGCAGAGAATTCGTAGTTTGGAAGTTAGAAGGAGGTGCGGGATTGCCAAAACTGTTGTCCAGAGGGCTGAGGAAGGGTTGTTGAGGTGGTTTGGACATGTAGAGAGAATGGAGCAAAACAGAATGACTTCAAGAGTGTATCAGTCTGTAGTGGAAGGAAGGCGGGGTAGGGTTCGGCCTAGGAAAGGTTGGAGGGAGGGGATAAAGAAGGTTTTGTGTGCGAGGGGCTTGGATTTCCAGCGGGCATGCGTGAGCGTGTTTAATAGGAGTGAATGGAGACAAATGGTTTTTAATACTTGACGTGCTTTTGGAGTGTGAACAAAGTAACATTTATGAAGGGATTCAGGGAAACCGGCAGGCCGGACTTGAGTCCTGGAGGTGGGAAGTACAGTGCCTGCACTCTGAAGGAGGGGTGTTAATGTTGCAGTTTAAAAACTGTAGTGTAAAGCACCCTTCTGGCAAGAGTGATGGAGTGAATGATGGTGAAAGTTTTTCTTTTTCAGGCCACCCTGCCTTGGTGGGAATCAGCCAGTGTGCCAATAAAAATAAAAAAAATAAATGAAAGATGAAGTGACCCAAAGAAATGGTGATGGGAAAAAGGTCAGTGGTGCATTGAGGCATCTGTGGAGACAAAGAACATTATCCATGGAGACAAAAGAGAATGTTTGAGGGAGTAGTAGTACCAGCACTCTTATAAGGGTCTGAGGCATGGGTTGTGAATGTTGGAGCAAGGAGGAGGTCGGAGGCAATGGAGATGTCATGTCTGAGGGCAATATGTGGTTTGGCACTAGTTATAGATCAGTGGAACTTGTGATTGTTTACAGAACCTCAGCATCATGGCCAGTAGGCCTACTGCAGTGGTAATGTCTTTGTGTGTTCTTCAGTATAGTGATTTCAATTTATCGATCTCATCTATTCAGAAATATTAATTATGAATAAGTTGTTGTCATCCTCCCCTACTTTTTTGCTCAAAAAAAAAAATTGGCCGTGGAACCTCAACCCATACTCCGATTTTTTTTTAACACATCAACTGTCTCCCACTGAGGCAGGGTGACCCAAAAAAGAAAGAAACACTTTCACCATCATTTGCACATAATTATAACCATTATTTCTCACTTATTGCAGGGCCCACAGTCTATCAATCCAAGAATCATTGGCAACAGAGGAAGAACAGAATCTTCTGAATAATAGTGAACAAGATGATGATGATGATGATGAGCCAGTAGGTTGTATTAACACTGTAGATGTTCAAGAGGAAAATTCTGGTGATGAACTGGACAAACTATGTGAATGAAGAAATTATTTGTTTTTTTTAGTAAATAAGATTCATATAATGATGATACCAACTTGGCTGATTTGATCAGTAATTAATTTAAAAAGTTATTTGAAACTTTTCTTGAAAGAAGAATCTTTTTCAGGTAAAAAGATATTTAATAACCTGTAGTTGCAGGATCATTGTTATTATTTTTGTACATCACAAAATGCACCAAGCCCACATGGGTCATAAAGGTCTGCAAGGTTAAGGGAAGCTATTGGCAGAAGAAATGATGTGATGGGTGAACTCATGAACAAACAAGTAATCATAGTTAGGTGGGACTTCCCAGTGGAAATTGGTCATACCCAAGGGATGGGCCAGTAGTATGCTAGAAGGTTTTGGAGATGTCCTCTGTACCAAGAATCCATGATGTTGCAGTGTCTGACAAGTTGTACACAAAACAATATCAACAAGATGAAGAATTACTCATGTACAACATCTGGGTATTTTTATTTGTAGACATTTTGCCAACCAGTGGCTTTATCAGTACAATACAAGGACATAATGTGAAGAATGTAGAATTATATACAAAAGATGAGGTAATCAGTCTCTCAGCCTTGGAGTTGGTGAAGAGCACTGTAGTCTTGAAGAATCTGAAGCACAGACATGAAGCTTGGCAGTTATATACCGGCATCAGGCGAGGGACATGCAGCGGATGAAGGCATTGTCACTGGTAAGCAGGATTGCCCAGCAGAGGTAGGTCATACTCAAGGGATGGGCCAGTGGTAAGCAAGAAGGTCCATTCCTTGAGTATGACTTACTTCCACTGGGGAATTCTGCCTACCAGTGACATTGCTTTTGTCTGCTGCACATCCCTCACCTGTTGCCAGTATATAAGCGCCAAGCTTCATGCCTGTGCTTCAGATTCTTCAACACTACTGTGCTCTTCTCTAACTTCAAGGCTGAGGGGCTGATTACACATCATCTTTTGTTTATAATTCTGCATTCTTCACATTATGTCCTTGTATTGATAAAGCCACTGGTTGGCAAAACATCTACAAATAAAAATACCCAGATGTTGTATATGTATCTTAAGTCTTCATTGTGTATAAGGAGCACTAAGGACAAAACCAGTGATTTTGTAATTGCAATTCAGTGATTGTACCTACTGTACCACAGATCATCCATATGAATGGTATTAATAATTCAGGGATTTTAGATGAAATGAAAATACATTTATGTTGTATATTTTCTTGTAACTCAACAGCCATCTCCTGTCAAGGCAGGATGACCCATAGAGGAAAATGCATTCACTGTCATTACAAAATTACATACAAATTTTGTTTTAGAGTTGGATTCATTTTCTGTTTCCAAGATCATATCTGTGTAATATTTCAGTCTAATTCTGGTTAATGTTGATATTCATAAGATATCTTAAGCTTAGTTTCCAGTTTAGGGGGTGTATGCCAAGCCTGAAAAAATACAGATATGGCCAGAAAATCTTTGAATGATTGCATCTTAGAATTTGTACAATTAAATTAGCATTATTTTTTCATTTGGAGGGAGCACCAAACCCATGAGAGTCATATAGTGCTAGGGAGGCAGGGAGGCATTCAGGTTTGATCCACATAAGTGGAGGAAAAGTTCAGTTACTTGGATCAAGAGTCCTTACTGTCATCAAAGCACCTCCCTTGAGGGAAAAATTTATTAACATGTTTTTTGTACAGTATTCAAGAATTCCCTTTAACCCTTTCACTGTTGGGACCCCTGAATTTAAAAGTGCTGATAATGTCAGAATGTAAAAAAAACTTATGGAATGGTAGAGAATCTTTTTCTGAAGGTAATGACACCAAAAATACAAAATCTGATGGAAAATTTATGGAATTACGCAGGTGTAAAGTTGGCGGTCTGGGTGCAATTTATGCATTGGCGATTTTGCCCACTTTGAGTTTTATTTCAGGTTATCATATTTTATGGTAAACAAGATGCTCTGGTGTTGAGGATGCCCCCTCCCCAATTCCTGTTTGGCTAAATTTGGGAAACAAAAAGATAAATAGTATCTACAGTAATAATATTATGTTAAGCCTAAGGCATTGCATGTAAAAGCACATGTGTTGATGGTTTGTTCTTCAGTTTTGTTTACCACTGACACAGCTGACTGGCAGGGTTGCCAGATGAAATTTTCAAATAGCACTAGGCTTGCGTAAACCAAGCTAAAAATGTACTAAAAAATCATCTTTGTTTCAGTAACATCTTCCATTTTATCAAATGATACAATAAAATCGTAAGACAATCCTGGAAAACACCTCAAAGCCGCCAATTTAAACCAGAATGCTAGGTCAGAGGTTTGCTTTTCCCATCATGCACCATGTGAGGCAGGATTTTTTTATACCACACACTCACTACACAGACCCATTCTCTCATGTCTAAGCCAAAATTTACTGCTCACAACATATTTGAGGGAGCTGTGCTTAAAACATAGATCTATGCGGCTGACACTGGCATCAGTAACATAGATCTGCATAAAAAACAGTAAAAGGGGTTAAATTAAATTTTAATTACTGTATGCATATTATTGATCATGTGCATTTATTTTTACTTTTATGATAAATTTGCCTCTTCAAGGGGGGGGCTCCTTGACATGGCAAAGAGGCTCTTGGTCTCAGGAATCAAATCCTCTGGTCTCCTTCCTTAGACCGAGTCTAAGTACCACCAATGCTCTCCTCCCTATCACCTTGCTCCCCACATTCCCCCCTTTTTTTCCCCTTCCCTCCCCTCGCCCAACCCTCCCCTTTTTCTCCTTTTTCCCCGTCCCGTTAGTAGCCTCCAGGGTCCTCCCCTCTAGGCATTACGGTTTCTAGGTGGGGGTGGCGTGCTGGGGTTCATCCTCCTCCGTGAGATCCCTCGGGCGTGGTGTGGTTTGCCGTAGAATCTGAATTGTCTGAGGATGCCCTGCTCCCTTCCCAGATTTCTGGGTTGTGGGCAGGGTGCCCTTTGGATGATGGGTGTATCTCAGGAAGCTGCCTGTCGGTTCTGGGGGGTGGCTAAAAAAACCCGCTTTGTGGCGGGTTTCCGACTGTCCTTTCTTTTGTCCGCCAAGGTAGCTCGGTGGACGTGAGGCTGCTATCCCAGAGCGTTGGTTTACTGGGATGAAGGGTAGGGTATGGCACGGGTTCCATGCTGCATCTTCACTGCCAGTGGACTCGAGGCCCACTCAGATGAAGGAAGGAGCTTTCAGCCCCTCCATGCCTCCTAGTGACTGTCCCTCTGCAGTCCCTCTTTTTTTTTCCTTTCCTTCTTTCTTTTTTTCTTAAAATAACAAGAAAGAAGATATTACAGAAGATGCATCTATTGTTATGGATTCTTCACCCTGTGAAACCCTTCCTCCTCCCAGGCCCCATTCTGATCCCACACCCTGTTCTGACCCAGCTTCATTATCAGACCATTCTCTTGACTCTTCTCATACCCCTGTACCTTCTGCTGGTGACGCTTCATCACCTGCTTCAGGTGCTGTTGCGCCACCCCTTTCTGTTCATGCCGCTGCTTCTAACGCCTTTCACAATGCGTCCAGCTTCCCCGAATACAGTGCAATGGATCTCGGATCGCCCACCTCTCTCGGGTCAGACCACCCACGGTTCTACGCCTAAACATCCAAGACAATCTACGGATGACAGTTCATCAATGAACTCTCAAAAACGACCTACACAACACTCACTGCTTTTGTGTTCCGGACTAACGAGTATGCAAGGGACAAAATTCTTTTCTTTACAAACGACGTCTCAAACTGATTATCTTTCTGATCATGGAATTGGTAAAACTCTTTTATGGCACATTGGCCAAAATATATCCTTCCACGTTCTTCGAAGCTGTGCGCGTGTCATAACAGTGCAGAATTCAGAGTAAGCTCATGTTATCTCCTGCATCACTTCCATAGATAACATACCAGTCACCATTCATAAGCACACTACTCTTAATTCTTGAAATGGTACTGTGGTCTTACCACGTACCATTGTACAGAGTGATTTTTTTTTGTCTTACGGCAAGGATATTTTGGAACAATTAACCCTTTAGAACCTCCCTATTCTCAAGTTAGATACGTACATCCTACCTGCTCGTGGGCAGAGGCGTTTTCCTAGTAACATTACTCGTTTAACCTTCAACTGCCGTAAACTTCCATCCTCTGTCTGTATTGCGGGCCATTGTTTAGAGGTCCGTCAAGTAGTTCCCACTCCCCAACGGTGTAATTGCTGGCGTTTTGGACACCCCGCTAAACATTGCAGATCTGCAGCAGAATGCCCAGTCTGTGGTGCAGCAGATCATTCCAATACGTCTTGTAGTCTTCCCCCCTCTTGTCTCAATTGCAGGGAACCTCATCTTTCTTTTTCACTCCATTCCCAGGTTTATCGTAATGAACGAGAGATCCATCATCTTAAGGAGCGTGAGGGCCTCACTTACACTATGGCTGTGTCTCAGCTCCGCCTTCAAAGTAAACTCCCTCGTGTCCCGTATGCTCAGGTAGCCCGAAGACCTCCAACCTCGACAGCCCTCCCACCTCCCAATCCCTCTGCGTCTGTGTCTTCCGGGGTCACCCCAGTTTCTAATTCTTTTGCAGTTTTACCCTCTGACACTCCTACCTCCGCACCACTTCCTACTTCTTTTTCATCTCGCTCACTCCCTTCTCAGTCTACGAGACCTTGCAGACCTACACTTTATTCTCGTCCATCACCTGCAGAGAATATATATCCTACCTCAGAGCCTCATTCTCACCCCGTTTCCAGCTCTCACACGAAGCTAGAGGCTCATCCCCCCCCTCATGTAGTCTCCTCTTCCTCTGTCTCCCCCCCCCAGCTTCCTCCATAGTTACCCTCCAATCTCCTTCCTCTCCTGTTACACTGCAGGCCTCTTCTATCCCAGCCAATGCATCTCTCCAGGTTCATACTCCCTGCCCCCCTCAGACCTCCGTAGTTACTCCAACCTTTTCTTGCGACGCCTCTCCTGTCTCTGACATTATGGCATTGTCGGCTTCCTTAACAGACATTAGATGCTATATTGCGGAGACGACACCCCCGATGGACATCAATGTGACTCCTTCTACCCCTTCACGACCCTTGCAACAATCTATTCCTCCTCAATATTCACTTTCTTCTTTGCTTACACACTTACCGTTACTCCCACACGTTGACTTTATAGATCCTCAAAGCTCATAGGTTTTATCGTTTCTTATTGTTGCCAGTTTTATTTCTGTACATAATGTATTTTTTACAATGGAATATTCGTGGCCTTAGGGGCAATCGAGGAGAATTTCAAGTGTTGCTCTCCCAGTTGTCCCCAGTATGTGTTGGGTTGCAAGAGCTCAAAATTCATTCTGCCGTCCTTCACCCCATTTCGGGCTACGTGCTATTACATTCTTCAGATCCTTTACCTGATGAATCATTTAATGAAAGCGAGCTTCTTGTGTGCATTGATATGCCTTATCAACAAGTTTTTATTCGTTCCCCACTGCATTATACTGCAGCTCGGATTTATTTACACAGATGGTTTACAGTTTACTCTCTTTATCTTTCTCCCTCCCGTGCATTCTGTATCTTTGATATCACATTTTTAACTTCTTTTCTACCGCTGCCCATCTTGTTGTTGGGTGATTTTAACGCTCACCATCACCTGTGGGGAGAGTCCCACTGCAACTCTCGTGGTGATCAGTTAGAGACTCTTCTCGCCTCTCATCCTCTTCATGTTTTAAATACAGGTGCTCCTACTCATTTTGACTCTCACACTCAGTCTCTCTCCTGCATTGATCTTTCTATCTGTTCCTCACCAATTGCACATGATTTCACATGGTCTGTTCTTCCATATTTACATGATAGTGATCACTTTCTTATTCTTCTTGCTTCTACTACATATATCCGACCGTTTCGTAACCCTTGTTGGCAATTTGCTCGAGCAGATTGGGACTTATACTCCCATCTTACCACCTGTTGTGAGGACCCCCTTTTGTCGTCTGTTGATGAACTGGCGCACCAATTTTCGACCTTAGTCCTAACTGTGGTGACTCGTTCTATCCCCCAAACCTCAGGTAGGCATTCTCAGACATGCATACCTTGGTGGTTTCCTACATGCGCCCGTGCAGTGCATTTAAAATGTGCTGATTGGGGCCGTTATCGATATAACCATACCGCAGAACGTCTGTTGGATTTTAAGCGGGCAATGGCAGTTCCTTGATACGTCATACACTATGCTAAATGCTCTTGTTGGCAAGACTACATGTCTACCATTACTTCATCTTCCCCTGTGTTCACGATTTGGAAAAAAAGTGCGGAAATTGTGTGGTAAGTACACTCTGGACCCAGCTCCCATTTTGCAGGTTGCTAGAGTTGATGTTGCAGAGCCTTCAGAGGTTGCCACAGAAATTAGAAACTGAAACTATCTTGTCTGTATCTCCCAAGGGCTTCACCTGTCCCTCATTTCTTGCATCTAAACCTACCAAGGAGCAGTTTCCCTTTAGATTTCTCCTCTGATGGATTGGAGCCGCATAATGTACCTTTTACTCTTCTAGAATTAGAGTCCATGCTTTCCATGTGCTTGCCATTGGCACCAGGACCTGATGATATCCACATCAGGACGGTACAGCACCTCCATTCTACGGCTCTTCCCGTTCTTTTACATCTTTTCAATCTAATTTGGGAGTGAGGGGTTCTCCTTCAACACTGGAAATTAGGTATTGTACTACTGTTTCGCAAACTGGGCGCCTTGGGGCTTGACACCTCTCATTATTGTTCCATTGCCCTGATCAGTGTGGTCTGCAAGGCGATGGAACAAGTGGTGAATAGACGTCTGATGTGGTTCTTAGAGACTCACAATAGCCTTTCCCCTTGCCAATATGGCTTTTGCAAAGGCCACTCTACATTAGACCCCTTGCTCCACTTTGATACATACATTTGAGATGCCTTTGCTAACAACCACTCTGTCCTAGCGGTCTTTTTCGATCTAGAGAAGGCATACGACACCACTTGGAGGTATAACATTCTAGCCCAAGCCCACTCCCTAGGCCTCCGTGGTAATCTACCAAACTTCATCACTGCTTTCTTGTCCCATAGACATTTTCGGGTCGGTATTGGTGCCTCGCTTTCCTTGGACTTTGTACAAGCTGAAGGAGTCCCACTCTTTTTCTCTTAGCTATAAATGACCTACCTTCCATTCTTCCTTCACATATTTCATCACTTTATGTTGATAACTTCGCTATAGCTTACTCGGGCGCTGACTGTCGACTAGTAGCAGCCTCCCTTCAGGTTGCGATAGACCAAATCTCCCATTGGACCACTTCTCATGGCTTTAAATTTTCCAGTACAAAAACCCGATTCATTACCTTCGCTAGACGTCCGCTTATACCGGATACTCCCTTGTACTTACACAGTTCACGTATTTCAGCATGTGATATGGTCAGGTTTCTGGGCCTGCTCTTTGATCGCCGGCTGACGTGGAGACCTCACATTTCTTTGTTAAAGACAACTTCCAATGGTTGGCTAAATCTCCTTAAGGTTTTCGCACATCGTTCATGGGGAGCAGATTGTTGCACTCTCCTCCGTTTGCATTCCACCCTAGTCTTGTCCAAACTAGATTATGGTGACCAAATCTATTCTGTGGCCTCTCCCGCAACTCTAAGTTAGATCCCATTCATCACCAAGGTCTCCGTCTGTGCCTTGGTGCCTTTTGTTCATCCCCTGTTGAGAGCCTCTATGCAGAAGCGAATTTACCATCCTTGTCTGATCGGCGTGATGCTCATTGCCTTTGCTGTTATGTTCGATCTCATGACCTCTACAATCCTTCCGTATATAGGATAGTCACTGATGTTAGTAGATGTTCTTTATTTGTTCGTCGCCCGTTTACTCTGTCCCTTTTCTCTCTGTATACATTCACTCATCTTCTCTTCAGTTAACACTTCTCTATGTTCCTGTAGGGTCTCACTTTTCCCTGCCCCCCTGGGAAGCTCCGGTTGTTCAAGTCTGTTCTTTCCCACTGCCATGCGCGAAAACCCAACTACCTATGATGGCTTCCCGCTCTCATTTTCTTGACCACTTCCACTCTCATCTTCATGCCACAGCTGTGTACACCAATGGTTCTAAATCTTCTTATGGCTTCGGATTTGCAGCAGTGTTTCCAGACAGTGTCGTGTGAGGGCATTGATTACCCTCGGCTAGCATTTTTACGGCTGAATTGTATTCCATTCTTGTAGCACTTATCCGTATTACATCTATGCCTATGTCACCATTTGTGGTCATTTCAGACTCCCTTAGTGCTTTACAGGCTATACGGAAATTTGATACACCTCACCCCCTAGTTCTTCTTATCCAACTTTGGTTATGCCATATCTCTAGCAAACACAGAGATATTGTTTTTTGTTTGGTCCCTGGTCATGTTGACATACAGGGCAGTGAACAGGCAGACACTGCTGCGCGGTCAGCAGTACATGACCTCCCAGTTTCATATAGGTGTTCAATTCACGGACTACAGGTCTCCCTCAACATTCGCAAGGGTTAGGGGATCAAGAGCCTCGCGAATGTTGAAAAACAGTGAATGTTTGGTGCCCCAATATATTGTAGGGAAATATATTACAATACTGCTTCCTTAACTTATTGAACCATGAATAATCATAAAATACATGAAAACGTCGTAAATTGTACTAAATATGTACATGTTATGCTTTAATAACGTATGTTATTTAATAACATGTATGTTATTAAATACCACAGACTCCACCACTGCCTCCACCAATGCCTCCACCAATGCCTCCACCACTGCGAGTCCCTGCTACCTTCCCTCCGACCCCCGCAACTGGCAGCCAGCCCTCCCACCACTCAGTGTGGAGAGTGTTTTGGTTGTCCATTATTTGCTGTTAAACTACAGCCATTCATGACTGCATATTGGAATGGCTATTAGGAAAGATATTAGACGGTGACATCATGTGTTTACACAGCAAAGAATCGAACATTTCTGCTATTGCTAATAATAACAATAATAATAATAATAATAATAATAATAATAAATACAATATAATTGAAGAAGGAAATTGTACAAAAATACGAGGGAGTGGTTGACACATCGTCAGTGTGACTTCATTTATGCTGGAGTGAACATTTGTCTCCCTGCTCTTCCAAACATTTCACAATAATTCAGTGGTTGAGGCAGTGGTATTTAATAACATATATGTTATAAATAATAATAGTACATGTTATTATTAATAACATGTATTATTATTAACATGTATGTATTTAATAACATATATGTTATAAATAATAATAGTACATATTATTAATAACTTGTATTATTATTAACATGTATGTTATTAAATACCATTGCCTCAATCACTGCATCTACCACTCCAGTCACACTCAGTCTACAAGCACCAAACACAATGAATTATTGTGAAATGTTTGGAAGAGCAGGGAGACTAATGTTCACTCCAGCATAAACAAAGTCACGCTGACGATGTGTCAACCACTCCCTCGTATTTTTGTACAATTTCCTTCTTCAATTATATCATTATTATTATTATTATTATTATTATTATTATTATTATTATTATTATTATTATTACTACTACTACTATTGTTATTATTAGCTGTAGCAGAAATGTTTAATTCTTTGCAGTGTTCAAGAGTAAACACATGATGTCACCGTCTAATACCTGTCCGAACAGCCATTCCAATATGCAGTCATGAATGGGTTTACATTATTTATACTGTAGTTTAATAGCAAATAATGAACAAACAAAACACTCACCACACTGAGTGGTGGGAGGGCTGGCTGCCAGTTGCGGGGGTCGGAGGGAGGGTAGTAAGGACTCGCAGGTGGCGGGAAACTTAAATATGATTTGGCGGCTGGGAATTTGGTGGCTGGGAATTTGGCGGTTGGGAATTCGCGAATGTGTGAAGCCCGTGAAAATTGAAAACGTGAATGTTGAGGGAGACCTGTATTTTGCTGTAATTGCTACCCATCTTCGTACCTGTTGGCATCAACGCTGGTCTGATCTGCTCCATAACAAACTTCATTCTGTTAAACCGAATGTAGGTTTCTGGCCGTCTTCTTGTCAACAACATCGAGGTTGGGAGACTACTTTCTCTCGTCTTTGCATCGGCCACATTCGTCTTACTCATGGGTATCTCAAGGAGAGGCGTCCTGTTCCTCTGTGAGAATTGTTAAGTTCCAGTATCTGTTAGCCACATTCTGTTGGACTGCCCACTATCAACGAGCACGTAGAAATTACCTCCAGTGTCATCTCTGCTCTGCTGCCCTTTCTTTACCTTCCCTTCTTGCTGACAGACCCTCCTTTAATCCAGACTCTCTCATTGACTTTTTGACAGCAACTGATTTACTACACAAACTCTGATGATGATGTGTCTGGCACTCTCCTCAGCCCTTTCCATATTAATCTCTAACTACCCCCTACCCTTGCACTATCCACTGCCCCACTACACTTCATAACCTAATAATCATCCCTCTCCCTCCTTCTACCCAATACCCCTGCATCCTTCCCTGCCCTGCTGTGCTGTATAACCCTTGTGGTTTAGCGGTTCTTTTTTATTATAATAATGATAAATTTGTATAATAATGATACTCTTTTAATACATATTGGCATAAGATTTGCCTGAAATGCTGCACATATGAATTTTTCAAAAATAAAGACGAAAAGTCACAACACGTTTCACAATTAACCCTTTGACTGCCGCGGCCATATATATACGTCTTACAAGGTACCGTGTTTGACGTATATATACTCATAAATTCTAGCGGCTTCAAATCAAGCAGGAGAAAGCTGGTAGGCCCACATGTGAGAGAATGGGTCTGTGTGGTCAGTGTGCACCATATAAAAAAAATCCTTGAGCACGCAGTGCATAATGAGAAAAAAAAAACTCCGACTTTTTTTTTTTTTTAATTAAAATGCTGACTTTGTTTTCTTGGTCTCATTTGATAGAATGGAAAATATATTATAGAAATAGAGGTGATTTTGATTGATTTTACTGTAAAAGGATCCTGGAAATGGAACTCAGAGTACGGGAAATGTTTGATTTTTGCCGATGTTCAAAAGTAAACAAATGATGTCATTGTCCAATAAATGTCCAATTAGCCATTCTAATATGCAGTCATGAATGGGTTGATGTTATTTATACAATTATTACAGTATGTATTGCAGTAGTCTGCATAACAGTAAATCTTCTATTTTTTGTTTGAATAAAAATTCAAAATAGAAAGCAAGAGTAATATCACAAGGGCCTGGAGACATGACTGATGAACAAAGAAAATGTTATTTTAGAGCCAGGAATGTCTGCATTGTTCATTCTGGTCCTTATTTTGAAATTGTCATATTTTTTTAATTTTCGTGAAATTGGCCAAATTGCAAATTTCTGACCACATTATTGGGTAGTTGAAATTGGTAAATGGGCAGTTTCTTGTACTCAGTCGATAGAAAAAATGGAGTTCTAAAGAAATAGCTATGAGTTTGGTCGACTGGAACAATGAAATTAGCCAAAAATACGGCTCAAAGTGGGCGAAATCGCCAATTTGTAAATATCGCCGAGGTCGCTAACTTCGCGAGAGCATAATTCCGTCAGTTTTCCATCAAATTTCGTTTTTTAGTGTCATTACAATTGGGAAAAGATTCTCTACCATTTCATAAGAATTTTTTTTTTTTTTTTTTTTTTTTTAAATTTTGCGACACCAGGAGACACCTCAAGATTGGGGGTTGCGACAGTCAAGGGGTTAATCCACACTTTTGAGAGGAAATTTTAGATGCCATTTTAGTCTGGCTTGAACTATTAACAAGTCAAAATTGCATCATGGTACAGGGTAGACAGAAATTTTGCCAAAATTACTATTACTGTTTAAAATTCCTAGAGAAGGGGTGAGTACTAAACTTGTAGGGGGGGGTTATACAGTGCTTGTAAGAATGAGAAACAGGTTCAGTCCAAGGAAGAATCAATAAGATTATATTCATTGGATCAAGAGCCTCATGCCAGTATCAAGGAACCTCACATGAAGAGAACACCTGAAGTTTTCTCTATAATATGTGGGTTAGTCTTGAACCGTGTATATGTCCTATATATTTTTTACACCTAAAGTTTGTTGCATTCCATTGTGTTATATTTATTTGTAAATATATAGTATATCTGAATCTCAGTCTGTGAAGAAAATATAACTAATTTGAATTTCATGTAATATATTAGTTTCATTGTAGTTTAAGAGATTCAAACTCTGGTCTTCATATTTGGTAATGAACGAAATTGTTTCATTTTTTACATGCTAATGTTTGAAGATGATGGATAAATTTGGATGAGATCAACAAATTCAGAAACAAACACCTGCATTTTGAAGATACTGATACTACCAGGAGTGTTCAGTATGCAGCCCACCTAATATTTTAAGCAAATGTTTTTTTCACTAATTAGTTAGCACACACGAACTACGAGGCAGGTAGGGTCTAACCAAGTCCCCACCATTACCATTCTGTAACCAAGTCTAGTGTTCTGCTACCAAGTTTAAGCCAGTTTAGTTATTATAATTGAAGCTTAATTCAGTTTATTCATGGAGCCTGCTTACTTAAAGACTTCTGGTCATATGGCCTACTATTTAGGATAATACAGTGGCACCCTGGTTTTCATCCTTAACCCTTTCAGGGTCCGTCCCGTAGATCTACGGCTTTACGTTCAGGGTCCAAACCGTAGATCTACGTCATGAGCTCAGCTCACTCTGATAAACTGTGAGTGGTAAATTTGGGCCTAGATATGAGAGAATACATCTATGTGGTATGTGTGCACCACATAAAACAAATCCTGCAGCACACTGTGTATAATGAGAGAAAAAAAACTGAGACCGTGATTTTCGATTAAAACAGCGACTTTGCAGTGTTTTTTCGTATGTTTTTTATAGTTGTATTTGTGATTTCTTGGTCTCATTTGATAGAATGGAAGACATATCACAGAAATAGAGATAATTTTGATTGGTGTTAGCACTGGAAATGGCTTGAAACTGAGCTCAAAGTGGCGGAAATGTTAAATTTTTGCCGATGTTCAAGAGTAAACAAACGACCTCACACGTCTTATACACGGCAGCTGGTGGGTCTGATATACATTCACAAATGTGGTGATATTTATACAATTATTACAATATTGCATAACAGTAAATCTTCTATTTTTTGGTGTGAATAAAAATTCATTATGTGAATAAAAATTCAAAATGGAATTTATTTGTAAAGCCTCAAAACATAACTAATGAACAGAGGAAATGTTAGTTTAGTGCCAGGAATACCTACATTGTTTATTCTGGACCCTATTTTGAAATTGGAATATTTTGAACTTTGTGTTAAATTGGCCAAATTACCAATTTCCGGTCACTTTATTTTGTAGTTGAAATGGTTGACTTGGCGATTTCTTGTGCTCAATCGATAGAATAGAAGTAATACTAGTGAAATAGCTAAGAATTTGGTCGACTGGAATAATGTAATTGGCCTAAAATGGGAGTCAAAGTCGGCAAAATCGCCGATTCGTAAATATCGCTGACACATCAAAATTCACGAGAGCATAATTTCGTCAATTTTCCATCAAATTTCGTACTTTTTGTTTTATTACCTTCACAAAAAAATTCTCTACCATTTCATAAGAAAAAATAACAATTTTTTTTTTTTGAAAATTCTTGGACACTGGGGCACCACTTCAGATTTGGGCCTTGGACCCTGAAAGGGTTAATCCATTCCAGAAGGTCAGTCGAAATCCAAAATGGACGAAAACCGAAGTAATATTTCCCATAAGAAATAATGTAACTCCAAATTAATCCATTCCAGACACCCAACAATATTAACAAAAAATACATTTTATAGAGAATAACTATAATTTTACATACAGAAAACAATGAGAAATAAATATAAATCACTAATTTTAATGGATAAATGAACATTTAAATCACTATCACATACTTTTATTGAAGACGTTTGTTGGTGTATGGAAGAAGGCGAGGAGGGAAGAGAGAGAGAGAAGAGGTTATTGTTTGGATGGGGAATCCCCCTCCATAAGGACTTCAGGTATCAATGCCCTATCCGGGGTTACTTTCCTTCTTTGTCTTTTACTGGCACTGTGACCAGCTTGAGAGTCACTGCACTCCTGTCGCACAAAAAATTTGTCCAGAGAGGCCTGTTTCTGGCATCTCTTTAAGATTTGCCTAAAATGGGACAAGACATTGTCATTGAACATGTTGCAGACATGGCTTGCAACAGTTTTGTTAGGGTGATAATTCTCAGCAGAACTTTGCACATGTCCTTAATCACTTACCTTACCATGCTGTGTATGCCACTTCACTTCTTGAATCTGTTGAACCAGCCTTTGCTGGCCTTAAATTCACTAACAGCAGCACTCATTCCAGGCATTTGCTTAACGAGATCCACACGTAACTGCCTTGCCTTTTCACAAATTATCCCCTCCACAACACTATCTCCTGCTAACTGTTTTTCGTTAATCCACACCAACAACTCCACATCTTTGATTATTTGTAATTTCTGTTTTGTTGGCATATTTAACCCTTTCGCAACATCAGCTTCCTTGATTTTTACTTTCTTCGCCAGGATGAACTGATTGTTGATTTGGACTTCCCATACATCCTGGTAAGCTTGGCCACACGTACGCCACTTTCGTATTTTGAAACAAGCTCGCTCTTGAATTCTATTGTGTTTCTCACTTTCTTTACCAAAGGGCTGGCACTCTGAGCTTTCTTTGGCCACATGGTGGCTTATTTCGCAGTTGCACTCAATAAACAAGCACCAAAAACAATGGATGAACATGCGGAGTATTGTTCACTCGACGAGTGACAGAGGCAGACGGAGTCAGGCAGTGGCATCCTGGGTGGGCGGACGCATCTGATATGGACGATTTCCTAGTCAATATACTAAACCCGGAGTAAAAATTCGCCAAAAAAGTGGTCAGAATCCGAATTGTACAAGATTCGAACCGGACGAAAACCAGAGTTTTACTGTATCTTAAATGTTTAGCTTTTGAGTACTGCACTCATCAGCTCATATGTAGAGGTGCATGTGAAAAAAGTTACCAACTTGCCAGCTGTTGTATACCAGTTTCCAGTGCTAAGGAACTATTGCCTCTCATTATTTTAGAGATTTCCCATACCGTTCTTGGCAAGGCAAAGTAGTGTTTGCTTTGCTAATAAAATAATGGAAGATGTATGGATAATTCTCCTGCCTATGTTATATTATCAGCAAACAGTATCAGTAATATTGTGAGAGGAGGTGGGAGGATGCTATTTCTCTAGTGAATTTCACATTCCAGAAAGATGTGCTACACCAGACACTTTTCATCATGTTGCATCTATTCTTGGACCCTCTAGTATTCTTTTGTCGTGGTCATATTGACTCCTGGGCTTTTTTCTGGACCAAGAACATGTGCCTCTGTCTATAGTAAGGATTCTTCATCTAAGAAATTTGAGCTACATTTCCATCCTTCAGATGAAACTTGAGCACCTATTCCTCATGTGCTGTATTACCCTTGTGAATTTAGCATTTCCCTTTGATTATAGAAATAATTACAGTAGGGTCCCACTTTACAGCATTCCTCTAATATGGACATTTCAAATTATGACCAAAACTCACTATATGGTTTCCCCCACCTGACTCTTTAATATGGTCACCGTGTGCCACCCAGTTTGTTTACATTCTCTGTGATCTCGTCTCCATTATGTCTGGAAACTTTCCATAATTTCAAGTGTTTTAAAGTTATTTCATATTTTATATATAAAGTGGACCCTCGCCTAACGAATGCATAGCATAACGTTAAATCCCCCTAGCGATACATTTTAACGCAAAATTTTGCCTCGGCTAGCGCTAAAAAAACTTGCTCAAAGCAATTCGTTTGAGACGCATCCACGTACGGCCTGACCCCGCCTCGCTTGTTCCGTGGGTGCCAGTGTTTACAAGCCAGCCACCGCAGTTGCTTCCAAGCATACAATTGGAACATTTCATATTATCACAGCCTTTTTAGTGATTGCACCTGCAAAATAAGTCACAAGAAAGCTTCTAGTGCCAACCCTACAGCAAAAAGGGTGAGAATTACTATGGATATGAAGAAAGAGATCACTGCTAAGTATGAAAGTGGAGTGCATGTCTCTGAGCTGGCCAGGTTGTACACAAAACCCCAATCAACCATCGCTACTATTGTGGCCAAGAAAATGGCAATCAAGGAAGCTGTTCTTGCCAAAGGTGCAACTTTGTTTTCGAAACAGAGATTGCAAGTGATAGAAGATGTTGAGAGACTGTTATTGGTGTGGATAAACGAAAAACAGATAGCAGGAGATAGCATCTCTCAAGCGATCATATGTGAAAAGGCTAGGAAGTTGCATGACGATTTAATTAGAAAAATGCCTGCAACTATTGGTGATGTGAGTGAATTTAAGGCCAGCAAAGGTTGGTTTGAGAGATTGAAGAATCATAGTGGCATACATAGTGTGATAAGGCATGGTGAGACTGCCAGTTCGGACTACAAAGCGGCTGAAAAATATGTGCAGGAATTCAACGAGTACATAGACAGTGAAGGACTGAAACCTGAACAAGTGTTTAATTGTGAAGAAACAGGCCTGTTTTGGAAGAAAATGCCAAGCAGGACCTACATTACTCAGGAGGAAAAGGCACTCCCAGGACATAAGCCTATGAAAGACAGGCTTACTCTGTTGATGTGTGCTAATGCTAGTGGTGATTGCAAAGTGAAGCCTTTATTGGTGTATCACTCTGAAACTCCCAGAGTGTTCAGAAAAAACATGTCCTCAAGGCTAATTTGTGTGCTGTGGAGGGCAAACAGTAAGGCATGGGTCACTAGGGACTTTTTCTATCAAACCACACCACGGGCGGGATTTGAACCCGCGGTCAGAGAGTCTCAAAACTCCAGACCAACACGACGGTCTGGAGTTTTGAGACTCTCTGACCGCGGGTTCAAATCCCGCCCGTGGTATGGTTTGTTTGCAATCGTGTCATTACGATTTCGTGAGTCATGTTGACTTATTCTATGACTGGTTACACCATGCATTTGCCCCCACTGTGAAAAATTACCTCCTGGAAAATAAATTGGACCTTAAGTGCCTCCTGGTATTAGACAATGCTCCTGGTCATCCTTCAGACGTGGCAGAGCGACTTTCTGTGCAAATGAGCTTCATTAGGGTCAAGTTTTTGCCTCCTAATACCACTCCTCTCCTGCAGCCCATGGACCAGCAGGTCATTGCAAACTTCAAAAAACTCTACACAAAAGCTATGTTTGAAAGGTGCTTTATAGTGACCTCAGAAACTCAATTGACTCTAAGAGAGTTTTGGAGAGATCACTTTAGCATCCTCAACTGTGTAAATATTATAGGTAAGGCTTGGGAGGAAGTAACTAAGAAGACCTTGAACTCTGCTTGGAAGAAACTGTGGCCAGAATGTGTAGACAAAAGGGATTTTGAAGGGTTTGAGGCTAACCTTGGGAATCCTATGCCAGTTGAGGAATCCATTGCGGCATTGGGGAAGTCCTTGGGGTTGGAGGTTAGTGGGGAGGATGTGGAAGAGTTGGTGGAGGAGGACAATGACGAACTAACCACTGATGAGCTGCTAGATCATCTTCAACAGCAAGAGGCCAGACCTGAGGAAACTGCTCCGGAGGAGGGGATAGAGATATTGAGGAAGTTGCCTACTTCAAAGATTAAGGAAATGTGTGCAATGTGGCTTAAAGTGCAAACCTTTTTTGATGAAAAGCACCCTCACACAGCTATTGCAAGCCGTGCTGGTGACTATTACACTGACAATGTTGTGAAACACTTTAGGAATGTCATAAAGGAACGGGAGGTACAGGCCTCTGTGGACAGATGTTGTGCGACAGAGGTCCAGTGACTCTCAAGCTGGTCCTAGTGGCATTAAAAGAAGAAGGGAAGTAACCCTGGAAAAGGACTTGCCACCTCAAGTCCTAATGGAAGGGGATTCCCCTTCTAAGCATTAACACCATCCACAGTCTCCCCTCCTCCCATCCCATCAATCATCACCAGATCTTCAATAAAGGTAAGTGTCATGTAACTGTGCATGTCTTCTTCAGTTTGTGTGTACAATGGTCCCTCGTTGTTCGTAATTAATCCGTTCCTGGAGCCGTTACTATAAACGAAATTTACGATTTACGAATCAATTTTCCCCATTAGAAATAATGTAAATACAATTAATCCGTTCCTGACACCCAGAAGTATTAAAACAAAAAAATTTTTAACATGAAATATACATGTAGTACATAAACAATACAATGGGAAATGATGAATGAAACATTAACAGCATAACAATTACCTTTATTGGAGATTCTTCTTAGTGTATGGGAGACTGGAGGAGAGAGAGTGGATTGTTTATAGTTTGGAAGGGGAATCCCCTTCCATCAACACCTCAGGTACCATTTGCTTTTCTGGTGTTGCTTCTCTTCTCTGTTTCTTAATGCCACTAGGACCACCTTGAGAGTCACTGGAGTCCTGTCTCACAAAATAACTGTGGAGAGAGCTCTGTTTCTGGCATCTCTTTAACACTTCCCTAAAATGGCCCAAGACTTTGTCACTGTACATGTTGCCAACCTGGCTTGCAACAACCTTGTTAGGGTGATGTTTCTCCATAAAGCTTTCCATCTTACCCCACATAGTAAAAATCTCTTTAATTTCTGAAGAAGGCACCTTCTTCCATCTCTCTTCCTCCTCTGCAGCAAGATTCTGAGCTGCGATGTGTTGTTCTTCCTGCTGAAGCTCTTGCAGCTCCTCAGTGGTGAGCTCTTCATTGTGGTCTTCCACCAATTCTTCCACATCCTCCAAACTCACATCCAACCCCATGGAACTCCCCAGTGCCACAATTGATTTTACAACATAGGCTCATTAGGGTCAGTCCCAAGTTCTTCAAAATCCCTCTTGTCGACACAATCTGGCCACAATTTTCTCCAGGAAGAGTTCAAAGTCCTGGTAGTCACTCCCTCCCAAGCCATACCTATAAGGGTTATGCACTGGAGGATGCTGAAGTGTTCTCTCCAAAATTCCCTTAGGGTCAAGTGAGTGTCTGTGGTCACAGTCAAGCACCTGTGAAACATTGCTTTTGTGTAGAGTTTTTTAAAGTTTGCAATAACCTGCTGGTCCATGGGTTGGAGGAGAGGAGTGGTATTCGGGGGCAAGAACTTTACTGTGATGAACCCAAACTCCTCGAAAATTAGGTCATCCAAGTTTGGAGGATGAGCAGGTGCATTGTCCATTACTAGCAGGCACTTGAGATCCAATTTCTTTTCCAAGAGATACTCCTTCACACTAGGGGGGCCAAACACTTCATTGAATCACTCGACGAAAATTTCCCTCGTGACCCATGCCTTACTATTAGATTTCTAAAACACACACAATTTACTCTTCATAACATTGTTTTTCCTGAACACTCTGGGATTTTCAGAATGGTACACTAGTAATGGCTTCACTTTGAAATCCCCACTAGCATTAGCACAGAACATTAGCGTCAGCCTGTCTTTCATAGGCTTGTGTCCTGGCATTGCCTTTTCCTCTTGTGTAATGAAGGTCCTCTTTGGCATTTTCTTTCAAAAGAGGCCTGTTTCGTTACAATTGAACACTTGTTCAGGTTTCAGTCCTTCAGCCTCTATGTACTCCTGGAATTCATGCACATATTTTTCAGCCGCCTTGTGGTCCGAACTGGCAGCCTCACCATGCCTTACCACACTGTGTATGCCAGTACAGTTCTTAAATCTCTCAAACCAGCCTTTGCTGGCCTTAAATTCACTCACTTCACCACTATTTGCAGGCAATTTCTTTACCAAATCTTCATGCAACTGCCTAGCCTTTTCACAAATAAACGAAGTCATAAGAGTATCTCCTGTTAATTGTTTCTCATTTATCCACACCAATAATAACTTCTCAACCTCTTCCAGTACTGGTGATCTCATTTTTGTCAGCATAGTTACTCCCTTTGCAACAACAGCATCCTTTATTTAATTTTTCCTGGCCACTATGGAACATAAGGTTGTGTAGGGTTTCTTATACATCCTGGACAGTTCGGCCACATTTGTACCACTTTCATATTCTTCATTGATGGTTTTCTTAAATTCAATCGTATTTCTCACCTTCTTTACCACAGGCTTGGCACTAGGAGCTTTCTTTGGAGCCATGGTAGCTTATTTAGTACTTGCAAGCACTAAAATAAATGGAATATTATGAAATATTTTGCTGGAGCACGTGAGGGGACCTTTGCTCACTGGTAAACAATGCCAGACTGGCTGCCGCCCTGGCTCACGCCGTGGGTACGCGTCCCGGACGAACTACGACTAGCGAGTCAACCTATGAAAAGCGAGTCCATGTTTATACGAAAATACCCCTATGATTGGCGAATTTTACGATTGCCGGGAACTACGAAAAGCGGGGGACCACTGTATTAAAATTAATATTTCATGTGGTAAAAATTTTTTTTTGTTCATACTTTGGGGTGTTAGGAACGGATTAATTTGATTTCCATTATTTCTTATGGGGAAAATTAATTCAGCTAACGATAATTTTGCCTAACGTTGAGCTCTCAGGAACGGTTTAATAGCGTTAGCCGAGGGTCCACTGTACTCTGATAATTATACTTACGTGTACCTGTACTTAAATAAACTTACACACAGTGCTGGCAATCAGGTACACATTAACCCTTTCTGGGTCCAAGGCCCAAATCTGGAGTCACGCACCAGTGTCCAAGAATTTTCAAAAAAAATATTTTTTATTTTTTCTTATGAAATCGTAGAGAATCTTTTTGTGAAGGTAATAAAACAAAAAGTACGAAATTTGGTGGAAAATTGACGAAATTATGCTCTCGCGAATTTTGATGTGTCAGCGACATTTACGAATCGGCGATTTTGCCGACTTTGACTCCCATTTTAGGCCAATTACATTCCAATCAACCAAATTCTTGGCTATTTCACTAGTATTACTTCTATTCTATCGATTGAGCACAAGAAATCGCCAAGTCAACTGTTTTAACTACAAAATAAAGTGATCGGAAATTGTTAATTTGGCCAATTTAACACAAAGTTCAAAATATTCAAATTTCAAAATAGGGTCCAGAATAAACAATGTAGGCATTCCTGGGACTAAACTAACGTTTCCTCTGTTCATTAGTTATGTTTTGAGGCTTTACAAATAAATTCCATTTTGATTTTTTATTCACATAATGAATTTTTATTCACACCAAAAAATAGAAGATTTACTGTTATGCAATACTGTAATAATTGTATAAATATCATCACCATATTTGTGAATGTATATTAGACCCACCAGCTGACGTGTATTAGACGTGTGAGGTCGTTTGTTTACTCTTGAATATCGGCAAAAATTTAACATTTCCGCTACTTTGAGCTCAGTTTCAAGCCATTTCCAGTGCTAAAACCAATCAAAATCATCTCTATTTCTGTAATATGTCTTCCATTCTATCAAATGAGACCAAGAAATCGCAAATACAACTATAAAAAACATACGAAAAAACACTGCAAAGTTGCTGTTTTAATCAAAAAATCATGATTTAAGTTTTTTTCTCTCATTATACACAGTGTGCTGCAGGATCTGTTTTATGTGGTGCACACATACCACATAGATGTATTCTCTCATATCTAGGCCCAAATGTACCACTCACAGTTTATCAGAGTGAGCTGAGCTCATGGCGTAGATCTACGGTTTGGACCCTGAACGTAAAGCCGTAGATCTACGGGATGGACCCTGAAAGGGTTAAAATCACTAAGAGTGTCTAGACTAGTCTTGACACCATATTAACAATGATAATAATAATAATAATAATAATAATACACAATATAATCACTGAGGTGCATTAAATGTCATATATTATGTTAATATAGACATTTTCATTAACCATATTTTTTTAAAAATTATATAAACATACCACGTAACGTATAAACATAATACACCCCACGGTAGAATAAATTAACATAAATACAAGATGTTTTTCCATTCATCTTGTCCGTGTCGGAAAAAATAACGTTTTCTCTATAAATACTACTCACCTTTCACCCTTCATTAAGACTACAAATACTTTAACCCTTTGACTGTTTCGGTCATATATATATGTCTTGCAAGCCACCGTGTTTGACGTAAATATACTCAAAAATTCTAGCGGCTTCGAATCAAGCAGGAGAAAGCTGGTAGGCCTACATGTGAGAGAATGGGTGTGTGTGTGGTCACTGTGCACCATATAAAAAAAAAATGCAGCACGCAGTGCATAATGAGAAAAAAAACTTGACCTCGTTTTTTATTAAAATGCCGACTTTGTGGTGTATTTTTGTATAGTATTTATGATTGCATTCTCGTTTTCTTGGTCTCATTTGATAGAATGGAAAACATATTATAGAAATAGAGGTGATTTTGATTGGTTTTACTATGAAAAGAACCTCGAAATGGAGCTCAAAATAGCGGAAATGTTTCATTTTCGCCGATGTTCAAAAGTAGACAAATGATGTCATTGATCAATAAATGTCCAACTAGCCATTCTAATATGCAGTCATGAATGGGTTGACATTATTTATACAAGTATTACAATATTTCAGTAGTCTGCATAACAGTAAATCTTCTATTTTTTGTTTGAATAAAAATTCATAATAGAAAGTAAGAGTAATATCAGAGTAGCCTGGAGATGTGACTGGTCAGCAAAGAAAATGTTATTTTAGAGCCAGGAATGTCTGCATTGTTCATTCTGGACCCTATTTTGAAATTGGCATATTTTTTAATTTGCGTGAAATTGGCTAAATTGCAAATTTCTGACCATGTTATTGGGTAGTTGAAATTGGTAAATGGGCAGTTTCTTGTACTCATTCGATAGAACAAATGGAGTTCTAAAGAAATAGCTATGAGTTTGGTCGACTGGAACAATGGAATCAGCCGAAAATAGGGCTCAAAGTGGGCGAAATTGCCGATTCGTAAATATTGCCGAGGTCGCTAACTTCACGAGAGCGTAATTCCTTATGTTTTCGATTAAATTTCGTTCTTTTGGTGTCATTACCATCAGGAAAAGATTATCATTTCATAAGAAAAATAATTTTTTTTTGTTTTTTTTCAGAAATTTTTTGACACCAGGAGACACCTTAGGATTTGGGGTTGCGACAGTCAAAGGGTTAATTAATGAGTGTACTGTGTATGTATTTTACTTTTTACTGTTTTGTAATGCCTAGTTCTGTTGCTAACTTAACCCTTTGACTGTTTTCGACGTATAAATACGTCTTACGAGCCAATGCTTCTGACGTATATATACTCAATAATTCTAGCGGCTTCAAATCAAGCGGGAGAAAGCTGGTAGGCCCACATGTGAGAGAATGGGTCTGTGTGGTCAGTGTGCACCACATAAAAAAAATCCTGCAGCACACATTGCGTAATGAGAAAAAAAAAACTGATCGTTTTTTGGGAATAAAACGCCGACTTTGAGGTGTATTTTTGTATAGTATTTATCATTGTATTTGCGTTTTCATGGTCTTAGGTGATAAAATGTAAAACATATTACAGAAATAGAGATGATTTTCATTACTTTGACGATGAAAATGACCTTGAAACTGAGCTCAAAGTAGCGGAAATGTTCGATTTTTACCAATGTTCAGGAGTAAATAAATCACACCACACATCCAATACACGTCAACTGGGGAGTCTAATATTCTTTCACTAGTGCACTGATATTATTTATACCATTTTTACAATAATGCAGTAGTCTGCATAACAGTAAATTTTGTATTTTTTTGTATGAATAAAAAATCAAAATAGAAAGCAATAATAATATAAGAGGGGCTTAGAGATGTGACTAATGAACAGAGCATGTTATTTTAGTGCCACGAATGTCTACTTTGTTTATTCTGGACCCTATTTTGAAATTGGCATCTTTTTTAGTTTGCGTAGTCCTTGTGGCTTAGCGCTTCTTTTTTGATTATAATAATAATAATAATAAATTTAGTTTGCGTGAAATTGGCCAAATTGCCAATTTCTGACCACCATATTGGGTAGTCCAAATTAGTAAATGGGAGGTTTCTTGTACTCAGCTGATAGATAAAATGGAGTTCTAAAGAAATAGCTATGAGTTTGGTCAACTGGAACAATGGAATTTGCTGAAAATAGGGCTCAAAGTCGGCGAAATCGCCGATACGCATATGTCGCCGAGACAGCTAACTTCGCGGGAGCATAATTCCATGAGTTTTCGACCAAATTTCGAACTTTTGGTGTCATTACCATCGGGAAAAGATTCTCTATCATTTCATAAGAAAAAATAATTTTTTTTTTTCAAAAATTGAGCGACATAAAATGAGTTTCAGAAAGGGGCCTGAAACAGTCAAAGGGTTAATATATGTCAGTGTAAACTTATCTGGCATTTATATGCATTTTTTTTTTTTTAACAAGTTGGCCGTCTTCCACCGGGGTGACCCAAAAAGAAAGAAAATCCCCAAAAAGAAAATACTTTCATCTCACTCACACTTAATCACTGTTTTTGCAAAGGTGCTCAGAAGACAACAGTTTAGAAGCATACACGTATAAAGATCCACAACATATCCCTCCAAACCGCCAGTATCCCAAACCCTCCTTCAAAGTGCAGGCATTGTACTTCCCATTTCCAGGACTAAAGTCCGGCTATATAAAAATAACCGGTTTCCCTGAATCCCTTTACTAAATATTACCCTGCTTACACTCCAACAGCACGTCAGGTCCCAAATACCATTCGTCTCCATTCACTCCTGTCTGACACGCTCATACTTTTATTAACTCCACACCTCCTAATTTCCACTCACTGAGTTTTCTGCATAATATTTACACCACACATTGCCCTTAGACAGGACATCTCCACTGCCTCCAACCGCCTCCTCACTGCTGCATTCACAACCCAAGCTTCACACCCATATAAGAGTGTTGGTACCACTATGCTTTCATGCATTTCCTTCTTTGCCTCCATAGATAACGTTTTTTTGTCTCCACCTATACCTCAACGCACCACTCACCTTTTTACCTTCGTCAATTCTATGATTAACCTCATCCTTCATAAATCTATTTGCTGACATGTCAACTCCCAAATATCTGAAAACATTCACTTCTTCCATACTCCTCTCCAATTTGATATCCAATTTTTCTTTATCTAAATCATTTGATACCCTCATCACCTTATTCTTTTCTATGTTCACTTTCAACTTTCTACCTTTACACACATTCCCAAACTCGTCCTCTAACCTTTGCAATTTTTCTTTAGAATCTCCCATAAGCACAGTATCATCAGCAAAAAGTAACTATGTCAATTTCCATTTTGCATTTGATTCCCCATAATTTAATCCCACCCCTCTCCCGAACACCCTAGCATTTACTTCTTTTACAACCCCCATCTATAAATATATTAAACAACCATGGTGACATTACACATCCCTGTCTAAGACCTACTTTTACTGGGAAGTAGTCTTCCTCTCTTCTACACACCCTAACCTGAGCCTCACTATCCTCATGATAACTCTTCACAGCATTTAGTAACTTACTACCTATTCCATATATTTGCAACATCTGCCACACTGCTCCCCTATCCACTCTATCATATGCCTTTTCTAAATCCATAAATGCAATGAAAACTTCCCTACCTTTATCTAAATACTGTTTACATATGTGCTTCAATGTAAACACTTGATCTACACGGCGCGCATAACGGAGATAAAACTCCTCAATTACTGGGAGCACTTGAGGTTCCTAAACCTGTATTCCCTGGAACGTAGGTGGGAGAGATACATGATTATATACACCTGGAAAATCCTAGAGGGACTAGTACCGAACTTGCACACGAAAATCACTCACCACGAAAGCAAAAGACTTGGCAGACGATGCAACATCCCCCCAATGAAAAGCAGGGGTGTCACTAGCACGTTAAGAGACCATACAATAAGTGTCAGGGGCCCGAGACTGTTCAACTGCCTCCCAGCATACATGAGGGGAATTACCAACAGACCCCTGGCAGTCTTCAAGCTGGCACTGGACAAGCACCTAAAGTCGGTTCCTGACCAGCCGGGCTGTGGCTCGTACGTTGGTTTGCGTGCAGCCAGCAGTAACAGCCTGGTTGATCAGGCTCTGATCCACCAGGAGGCCTGGTCACAGACCGGGCCGTGGGGGCGTTGACCCCCGGAACACTCTCCAGGTAAACACATCCCCTATCTACTCTAAAACCTTGCTCATCTGCAATCCTACATTCTGTCTTACCTCTAATTCTTTCAATAATATCCCTACCATACACTTTTCCTGTTTCTTTTTTTTCAACAAGTCGGCCATCTCCCACCGAGGCAGGGTGACCCAAAAAAGAAAGAAAATCCCCAAAAAGAAAATACTTTCATCATTCACCACACTCGCACATTATCACCGTTTTTGCAGAGGTGCTCAGAATACAACAGTTTAGAAGCATACACATATACAACATATCCCTCCAAACTGCCAAACTGGTATACTCAGTAAATTAATTCCTCTAATTTTTACAATCTCTTTTGTTCCCCTTCCCTTTATATAAAGGAACTATACATGCTCTCTGCCAACCCCCAGGTACCTTCCCCTCTTTCATACATATGCATATGCATTTATAAGTGGAAAAAATGGCATTCTCCTTTCCAGCAGTAGCCTAGAACCTAACCTGCTGTATAAGTGGGGCCCTACTGTATAACAACAACATACTGACATACATTTTATGCAGGTAACCATCGAGAAGGCTCAGTAATAGCCACAAGGCCAGTTTAATGTGAACTAGTGCCTCCATTACCCAAGCTTAATTAAACTAGCAAGCGATTTGTCTTCTCAGTCACATCCCCCCTGACAAGAAACCCAGACACTGTGTTACAACATATGAGTTTGTCATCCTTCCACCATGAAAAACTGGTAACCCACAGAAGTTTATCAAAGCTCAAATGCCAAACATTCTTAGTGCTGTGATAAAACATAGGTGAAATGTAAGATAATATCCAATATTAATTTTTACTAATTTAATTCTTATACATTCAATATCAATATATCTCTATACAATGTCCTTTACTATTTTTTTTACAAAGTGTGATAATGATGGAATAAAATTTGATACACAAAAATACAGCTAAAAATAATTATCTATGAAAGTTTCTAATAGTATAAAGGTAAATTATATATTAACAAAATATTAACCTAGCTATAAGTTTGATCATGACATGGGTATGAAATATTTGAACACTAAGTACAATCTAAACTATCCATGACTAATATTTTTCTTATTTACTCATATGAATAGATAAATGGTGAAATGTACATGATGTAATGTGTGAAAATGATAAGTGAGGAAAGTAATTTAGCTTTGCAGTGAATGATAAACTTGTGGTAACCTTGTTACAATGTATAATGACAAGTGCATGTGAAGAATATGCTCCAGAAAATACATAGGCGCTGTATGACCCGTACGGGTTTAATTCTTCCCTATAAATATAATAATTCACAATATAAAATTTCCAAGCTGAAAACAGCTGTAAGAAATGTATTTTTTCAATTGCTGGTGATAATTTTCATAGTTAAATAATTCTGATATAGTATTTAAAGCATTCAATACATTATTACTATTGTGGAAAGAGACATGTATGCACAGATTAAGACATTTCATTCAGAAATGTTTCACCACAAATGATTTCAGACCTAGTACACAGACAACTAGAATTAGTAGTATATACTGTATGGTACAAGGAGTCAGGTGAACAAGTAGGGTAACATAACAGAAGGGTAGACGAGGGGAATAGATAGGTGCTTTGAAACTAGACTTGGAGAATTATTATTATAATAAAGAAGTGCTAAACCAAGAGTTGGAGAAGGAATTGCCCAGAGTGGGCCAGTAGGTCTACTGCAGTGCTCCTTTGAGTAAGGCAGTATCAGCTGATACCAGTAATAATTTGACTGAGGTTTTTGGATATACAGTAGACTTAAATAACACATTCTAGCAACACTATTATTTAAACAATAATGAAATTTTGCAACTCAATTTTGAGATGCACAGGACGACAACCATGTAGCACGCTATAAATTTTGAGAAAACCACGCCCTGCTACAGGATCTTTTTACTCTGCCTGGCAGATGCAATACCCAACATAAAAACTGCATGGGAAGAAGTATCCTAACCAAAATCCACGAACTGTATTTTAATTATGTACACCTCACTTCATCTAGCTACAATTACAGCCTCTCCTCACTTAATGACGGAGTTCTGTTCCTGAGACATCAGTAAACAAATTCATCACTAAGTGAGGAGCATACTATAATGGTAGTGGGTATGTGTCAGCCATCTTTGATATTATTTTAATGTCACCTTTGCACTATTTGTAACATTTCTGGTAGATTGTTAAAGTTTTATACAGTAATGTACTGTATATTGTAATAAACAGAATAGAAGGAATCAGCTCTTATATATTGTACATTATTTAGGTATGCATACTGGTCAGAGAGCCTGTCGTAAGTCCGAGTCATCGGTAAACGAGTACATCGGTAAGTGAGGAGAGGTTGTATATTATTACTTAGAATTACAAGAAAAAACTAAGTCTTTCAAAGAAAGGCTATTGTTTCCCATTTTTTTATGATTTACTCCACACAGGAGACACTCATTCAAAATTTCCAGGAAACCTATATACAAACCTGATGACAATGACTTAAAACTGCCATCACAATAAGAGAGTCATCATGACAATTTTTTTCAGTGCCTTTAGATCTAATTTTCAACACACAATACCTTAAGGAATGTGATAACGTTAACTTTCAAGCTACTTCATTTCCCATTACATTACATCTGCACATGAATGGTATACAGTACCGGCAAGATTAAGAATTAGACGTGTGCAACATCTGGATATCTTCAACTGTATTTGTTTTGCCATCCAGTGGCTTTTTCAATCCAAATTCAAGGATATAACATGTCCTTGGTGTTGCACAGTGTCTAATTCTTCAGTACTGTATACCATTCATTATTATTATAATCAAAAAGAAGCGCTAAACCGCAAGGGTTATACAGCGCAGCAGGGCAGGGAAGAATGCAGGGGAAATGGGTGGCAAGAGAGAGAGGGATGATTATTAAGGTATGAAGTGTAGCAGGGCAGTAGATACTGCAGGGGTAGAGGGTAGCTAGAGAGTAAGGCAGAAAGGACAGAGGAGAGTGCTAGAGGCATCATTGTCAGCGTTTATGTAGTAAATCGGTTGCTGTCAAAAAGTCAATGAGAGTGTCTGGTTTAAAGGAGGGTCCATCAGCAAGAAGGGAAGGTAAAGAAAGGGCAGCGAAGTGGAGACGATGTTGGAGGTAAATTCTGCATGCTTGTTGATAGAGTGGACAGTCCAACAAAATGTGGCTAACAGATATGGGAACTTGACAATTCACACAGAGAGGAACAGGGCGCCTCTCTATGAGATACCCATAAGACGAGTGTGGCCAATGCGAAGACAGGAGAGAGCAGTCTCCCAACCTCAATACTGATGTCAAGAAGATGGCCAGAAACCTATACTCAGTTTAATAAAATGAAGTTTGTTATGGAACAGATCAGATCATCGTTGTTGCCAACGGGTGCGAAAGTGGGTAGCAATTTCAGTGAAATAGTCTGTGAATGGAACACCTCTATATGAAACTGGGAGCGTTATGTACTGGTGACCGCGCAGCAGTGTCTGCCTGTTCATTGCCCTGTACGTCAACATGACCAGGGACCCAGCAAAAAACAATATCTTTGTGTTTGCTAGAGATGCAACGTAGCCAAAGTTTGATACGAAGAACTAGGGGATGAGGCATATCAAATTTTATTATAGCCTGTAATGCACTAAAGAAGTCGGAAACCACCACAAATGGTGACACAGGCATAGATGCTATACGGAAAAGTGTTACAAGAATGGTATACTATTCAGCCGTAAACATGCTAGCCAAGAATAATAAATGTCCTCGCACGACACTGTCCGGAAACACTGCTGCGAATCTGATGCCATCAGAAAACTAAGAACCATCAGTGTACACTGCAATGGCATGAGAATGAGAGCAGAAGTGGTCAAGAAAGAGAGAGCGGAAAGTCACCATAAGTAGTTGGGCTTTTGCGCATGGCAGTGGGAAAGAACAGACACGAACAGCTGGAACTTCCCATGGGGTAAGGGAAAAGCGAGATGCTACATGAACATAGAAAGGTGGTAACTGAAGAGAAGACAAGAGCGAATGGAGGCAGAGAGAAAAGGGGCAAAGTAAGCAGGGGTGACGAACAAATAAAAAAGAATGTCTACTAACATCAGTGACCATCCTATATACGGAAGGATTGTGGAGGTCATGAGATAGAACACAACAGCGAAAGCGATGAGCATCAGACAAGGATGGAATGTTTGCTTCTGCATAGAGACTCTCAACAGGGAATGAACGAAAGGCACCAAGGCACAGACAGAAACCTTGGTGATGAATGGGATCTAACTTAGAGTTGCGGAAGAGACCGCAGAATAGATTTGGTCTCCATAATCCAGCCTGAACAAGACTAGGGTGGAATGCAAATGGAGGAGAGTGCAATGATCTGCTCCCCATGAACGTTGTGCGAAAACCTTAAGGAGATATAACCGACTGTGGCAAGTTGTTTTTAAAGAAGAAATGTGTGGTCTCCATGTCAACTGGTGAACAAAGAGCAGGCCCAGAAACTTGACCGGATCACATGCCGGAATACATGAACTGTGTAAGTACAAGGGAGTATCCGGAATTAGAGGACGTCTAGTGAAGGTAATGAACCGGGTTTTCGTACTAGAAAATTTAAAGCCGTGAGAAGTGGTCCAACAGGAGATTTGGTCTATCGAAACCTGAAGGGAGGCTGCTACTATTCACCAGTCAGCACCTGAGTAAGCTACAGCGAAGTCACCAACATAAAGTAACGGCCAAATATGCAAAGGAAGAACAGAAGGTAGGTCATTTATAGCTAAGAGAAAAAGAGTAGTGCTGAGGACACAACCTTGTGGAACTCCCTCGGCTCGTACAAAGTCCGAGAAAAGCGAGGTGCTAATACAGACCCAAAAATGTCTATCGGAGAAGAAAGCAGCAATAAAATTTACTAGATTACTTCATCAGAGTATAAAACAAATTCCAACAACACAATAGAGTGAAAAACTAACATCAAAGACCTGGGGGTGATCATGTCGGAGGATCTCACTTTCAAGGACCATAACATTGTATCAATCGCGTCTGCTAGAAAAGTGACAGGATGGATAATGAGAACCTTCAAAACTAGGGATGCCAAGCCCATGATGAAACTTCAGTTCGCTTGTTCTATCTAGGCTGGAATACTAACAGCACTTTCAAGGCAGGTGAAATTGCTGACCTAGAAAATGTACAGAGAACTTTCATGGCATGCATAACTGAGATAAAACACCTCAATTCCTGGGAGCACTTGAAGTTCCTGAACCTGTACTCCCTGGAATGCAGGCAGGAGAGATGCATGATTATATACACTTGGAAAATCCTAGAGGGACTAATACTGAATTTGCACATGAAAATCACTCCCTACGAAAGCAAAGGACTTGGCAGACAATGCAACATCCCCCCAATGAAAAGCAGGGGTGTCACTAGCACATTAAGAGACAACACAATAAGTGTCAGGGGCCCAAGACTGCTCAAATGCCTCCCAGCATACATAAGGGGGATTACCAATAGACCCCTGGCTGTCTTCAAGCAGGTACTGGACAAGCACCTAAAGTCGGTACCTGACCAGCCGGGCTGTGGTTTGTACGTTGGGTTGCATGCAGCCAGCAGTAACAGCCTGGTTGATCAGGCCCTGATCTACATGAGGCCTGGTCACAGACCTGGCCACGGGGGCGTTGACCCCCGGAACTCTCTCCAGGTAAACTCCAGGAGGCCTAAGGAGTGGGCTTGGGCTAGGAGGTTATACCTCCAAGTGGTGTCATATGCCTTCTCTAGATCAAGAAAGACTGCTAGGACAGAGTGGTTGTTAGCAAAGGCATTTCGAATATATGTATCTAAGTGAACCACAGAGTCTACAGTAGAGCGGTCTTTGCGGAAGCCATACTGGCGAGGGGAAAGGCTATTGTGTGTCTAAGAACCACATCAGATGTCCATTTACCAATCGTTCCATCACCTTGCAGACCACACTGGTCAGGGCAATGGGATGATAGTGAGGTGTCAAGTCCGGAGGCACCCGGTTTGCGAAATGGTAGTACAATAGCCGATTTCCAGTGTTGAGGGAGAGCCCCTCATTTCCATATTAGATTGAAAAGACATAAAAGAACGGGAAGGGCCATAGAATGGAGATGCTGAAGCATACCGATGTGGATATCATCAGGTCCCGGTGCTAATGGCCGGCATATGAAGAGTAAAAGGTATGTTATATGGCTCCAACCCATTGGAGAGAAATCTAAGGGCAATTGCTCTTTGGTAGGTTTATACGCAAGAAATGAGGGACAGAGGCGAAGCCCTCAGGAGATATGGACAAGTTAGTTCCCAATCGCTGTGGCAACTTCTAAGGGTTCCGCGACGTCAACTCCAGCAACCCACAAAACGGGAGCTTGGGTCTGGAGTGTACTTACCACACAATTTTTGCACCTTTTTCCAAATTGCGCACATAGGGGAGGATGAGGTAATGGTAAACACGTAGTCTCGCCAACAAGTGCATTTAGCATTGCGGATGACCCAGCAAACAACTGCCCTTGCCTGCTTGAAATCCAACAGACGCTCTGCAGTACGATTATATTGATAACGGCCCCATGCAGCATGCTTTAAAAGCACTGCACAGGAGCATGTAGGAGACCACCAAGGTACACATGCCTGAGAATGCCTACCTGAGGTTTGGGGTAGAACGCGTCACCGCAGTTAGGACTAAGGTTGAAAAGTAGTGTGCCAGTTCATCATTAGAGGACAAAAGTGGGTCCTCACAACAAGCGGTAAGATGGGAGTACAAGTCCCAACCTGCTCAAACAAATTGCCAATGAGGGCTTTGAAACGGTAGGGCATACATAGAAGAAGAAGGATGGGAAAGTGATCACTATCGTGTAAATCTTGAAGAACTTCGACGTGAAATCAAGTGCAACGGGCGAGGAACAGACAGAAAGATCAATGCAGGAGAGAGACTGAGTACGAGAGTCAAAATGGGTAGGAGCACCCGTGTTTAAAACACGAAGAGGATGAGATGCGAGAAGTGTCTCCAACTGATCACAAGAGTCGCAGTGGGACCCTCCCCACAGGTCATGGTGAGTGTTAAAATCACCCAACAACAATATGGGTGGCGATAGAGATGAAATAAAAAATGCAATATCAGAGATACAGAATGCACAGGAGGGAGACAGATAAAGAGAGCAAACTGTAAACCCAGAGTAAATAAATACAAGCTGCAGTATAATGCAGTGAGGAACGAATGAAAACTTGTTGATACTGCATATCAAAGCGTACAAGAAGTGCACTTTCATTAAAAAGATTCGTCAGGTAAAAGATCGGAAAAATGTATCAGCAAGTACTCCAAAATGGGGCGAATGACAGCAGAACGAATATTGGACTCTTGCAACCCAACACATACTGGGGACAACTGGGAGAGCAACAATTGGAGTTCTCCTCAACTACGAATATTCCACTGTAAAAAGACATATGTACAAAAATAATATGACAACAATAAGAAACGATAAAACCTATGGGCTTTTAGGATCAGTAAAAGTAATGTGTGGGGGTAACGGTGTGTAAACAAGGAAGAATTAGAATATTGCGGGTCATAAAATAGAAGGGGCAGACGGAGGCAAGTTGGTCTGCATCTGGGGTGTCGTCTCTGCTATATAGCTGGAGATAGTATCTAACATTTCAGTTGATAAGGAAGCCGACAATGCCATGATGTCAGAGACAGGAGAGGCATTGCAAGTAAAGGTCAGAGTAACTATGGAGACAACCAAAGAGGTCTGAGGAGGGTGGGGAGTATGAGCCTGGAGAGATGCATTGTCTGGGGGAAAAAGAGTCCTGCAGTGTAAAAGGAGAGGAAGGAGGTTGGAGGGGCAACTATGGAAGAAGACAGGGTAAGAGGGAACTACACAAGGAAGGGGGGGGGTGACCCTCCACCTTTGTGTGAGTGCTGGTAAGGGGGTGAGAACTAGTCTCCAAGGCAGAAGATAGATTCTGTACATGAGAACACGAAGAAAGTGTAGGTCTGCGAAGTCTAGTAGACTGAGAAGTGAGCGAGCGAGATGAAGATGTAGAAGTCTACTTCTACGTCTTCATCCTCTAACACTCCTACCTCGTGAGGAGGTAGGAGTGTCAGAGGATAAAACTGCAAAAGCATTAGAAACTGGGGTGACCCCGGGAGACACAGACACAGGGATTGGGAGGCAGGAGGACTGTCGAGGTTGGAGGTCTACAGGCTGCTCAAGCATACAGGACAAGACTTCTTGCATACTCCTAACCCATCACTAGGGTATAACCAACTTCCACTGCAAAATTCCACCTACCAGTGACACTGCCTTCATCTGTTGCGTCTCTCTCATCTGATGCCATTATATAAGTGCCACTTCATGTCTGTACTTCAGATTCTTCAAGACTACAGTGCTCTTTACCAACTCTAAAGACTGATGAACTGATTACCTCATCTTTTGTATGTAGTTCTACAGTCTTCCCATAATCTCACTGAATTTGTATTGATAAGGCCACTGGATGACAAAACATCTACAAATAAAGAATACCCAGATGTTGAATGTTTCTAATCCTTCACATTACATCTGACTGTAGGGAGAGAGCTACCTGCATTCTCAACAGAAACATCAACAATACAACTGGCACACCTATTAAATACACTGTTCTGCCAGTCAGCAGCATGGCTCTTAATGTATCATTGGCAATGTCAAATGAGCATTTGAAAGTGCCCACTAATGCTTTAACCTTTAGTAAAAATTTAGTGAGAAATAAAAACAGGCATGCAGACAACTCCACTAACAAGGTAGACATTTACATCACATCTTGTGGAGGCTCCAATAACAAGTACATAGGAAAAACATCAATTATTATTATTATAATAAAAAAGAAGCGCTAAGCCACAAGGGCTATACAGCGCTGCAGGGTAGGGAAGGAAGCGAGGGTATTGGGCGGCAGAAGTGGGGAGGGATGATCAGTAGGTTACAGAAAACAGCGGGGCAGGGGATAGTGCGGGGGTAGAGGGTAGCAAGAGATTGAGGTAGAAAGGGCTGAAGGTATCAGAGTTTGTGAAGTAAGTCAGTTGTTGTCAAAAAGTCGATGAGGGAGTCCGGATGAAAGGTGGGTCCATCAGTGAGAAGGGAAGGTAAAGAGAGAGAAGCGGAGCGAAGACGACGACGGAGGTAAATTCTGCGTGCTCGTTGATAAAGTGGGCAGTCCAACAGAATGTGGCTGACTGATAATGGAGCCTGATAATTCTCACAGAGAGGAGCAGGGCGCCTCTCCATGAGATATCCTTAAGTAAGACGAGTATGGCCAATGCGAAGACGGGAGAGAGTAGTCTCCCAACCTCGACACTGGTGACAAGAATACGGCCAGTAACCTATACTAGGTTTAATAGATTGAAGTTTGTAACCGAGCATAGTAGACCAACGTTGTTGGTGTGAAGGTGGGTAGCTATTGCAGCAAAATAGTCCGTAAATGGTATACCTCTATATGAAACTGGTAGGTTATGTACTGCTGACCGCGCAGCAGTGTCTGCCTGTTCATTGCCCTGTACGTCAACATGACCAGGGACCCAACAAAAAACAATATCTTCATGCTTGGTAAAGATGCGGCGTAGCCAAAGTTGGATACGGAGGACTAAAGGGTGAGGTGTATCAAATTTCTGTATAGCCTGTAAAGCTTAGTACGTACTAAGGGAGTCTGAGACAACCACAAATGATGACACAGGCATAGATGCAATACGGATAAGTGCTGCAAGAATGGCATACAATTCAGCAATAAAAATACTAGCCAAAGATAGTAAATGCCCTCATACGACGCTGTCCAGAAACACTGCTGTGAATCCTACGCCGTCAGAAGACTTAGAGCCATCTGTGTACACTGCAATGGCATGAGAATGAGAGTGGAAGTGGTCAAGAAAAAGAGCGGGAAGCGACCGTAGGCAGTTGGGCTTTTGAGCAAGGGAGAGAGAAAGAACAGACTCAAACAGCTGGAACTTCCCAGGGGGGTACGGAAAAGTGAGATGCTACATGAACATAGAAAGGTGGTAACTGAAGAGAAGACGAGCGAATGTAGGTGAAGAGAGAAGGGATGGAGTAAACAGGGGCGGCGAACAAATAAATAATGTCTACTAATATCAGTGACCATTCTATAAATGGAAGGATTGCGGAGATCATGAGTGTACATAGTAGCGAAGGCAATGGGCATCACGGCGATCGGATAAGGATGGAACGTTCGCTTCTGCATAGAGGCTCTCAACAGGGGAAGAGCGAAAAGCACCAAGGCATAAACGTAATCCTTGGTGATGAATGGGGTTAAGGCTAGAGAGAGTAGCAGGAGAGGCCGCTAAATAGATCTGGTCACCACAATCAAGTTTCGATAAAATGAGGGTGGAATGTAGGCGAAGGAGAGTTCGACGAACAGCTCCCCATGAAAGATGAGCAAGGGTTTTAAGAAGGTTCAGCCTGCTGTGACAAGTTGCCTTCAGAGAGGTAATGTGAGGTTTCCAGGATAACCTACGGTCAAAGAGGAGGCCCAGAAACCTGACTGTATCACGTTCAGGGATACGGGAGCCATAGAGGTACAAAGGATGATCGGAGATGACAGAGCGTCTAGTGAAAGTAATTTGGTGAGTTTTGGTGCTGGAAAATTTAAACCCATGTGTGGTGGCCCAATTGGAAACACGGTCGACCGCATGCTGGAGAGAAACTGTAATGAGGTGACAGTCAGCGCCTGTACAGGCAATAGCGAAGTCATCAACATAGAGTGATGACCAAATATTTGATGGAAGACTAGAGGCTAAATCATTAATAGCAAGAAGAAAAAGTGTTGTGCTCAGAACACATCCCTGGGGGACACCTTCAGCTTGGATAAAGTCCGGGGAGAGCACATTATTAACCCGAACACGGAAATGTCTATCAGTTAAAAAGTTCTTAAGGAAGGATGGTAGATTGCCTCGGAGGCCTAAGGAGTGGGCTTGGGCCAAAATATTATACCTCCAAGTTGTGTCATATGCCTTCTCAAGGTCAAAAAATATGGCAATAACTGAGTGGTTATTCGCAAAGGCATTACGAACATATGTATCCAAGCGTAGTACGGGGTCTATGGTAGAACATCCCTTACGAAAGCCATACTGATGAGTGGAGACACTGTTGTGTCTTTCTAAATACCACACTGAACGTCTATTTACCAGGCGTTCCATCACTTTGCAAACTGCACTGGTAAGAGCAATGGGACGATAATGGGAGGCTTCATGTCCCATAGTGCCTGGTTTGCGGAAAGGGAGAACAATGGCAGATTTCCACAGCTGTGGAAGAACTCCTTGTGACCAAATAAGATTGAAAAGGCATAATAGGACTGCAAGGGCTGACTGATGTAAATGTTGTAGCATACGAATATGAATGTCGTTGGGCCCAGCTGCCGATGATCAGCAAGCTGAGAGTGTTGCCTCCAGTTCTTGAAGTGTAAAAGGCACATTACACTGTTCTTCTCTGAGAGAAGAAAAGTCTAAGGGTGCTAACTCTCTGGCAGACTTTGAGGAAAGAAATGAGGGGCATAGATGGAGCCCCTGAGAAATACGGACCAGATGATTGCCAATTTCATTGGCAACATCTAGTGGGTTTGCTATATCAACACCGGCAACCCACAGAACAGGAGCCGGGTCAGGAGAATATTTACCACTCAGTTTTCATACTTTTTTCCAGACTGCACTCATAGAGGAAGCAGAGGTGATGGTGGAGACATAATCTCGCCAGCAAGTGCGTTTAACATCACGGATGACACGGCGAGCGATCGCACGCATCTGCTTAAAATCAAGAAGTCTCTCCGTGGTTCTATTGTACCGGTACCTGCCCCATGCAGCGCATTTCAAACGTACTGCACGAGCAAAAGCAGGAGACCACCAAGGCACGCATTTCTGAGAATGCCTGCCCGAAGTTTGGGGTATAGAATGAGAAGCTGCGGTTAAAATGGAGGACGAGAAGAGGTGTAAAAGCTCATCAATGGAGGACGAAGAAGGAACCTCACTAAAAACAGTTAGTTGTGAGTAAAGGTTCTAATTTGCCTGATCAAATTGCCAGCGTGGGATACGAAGAGGTGGTGAATATGAAGGGGAAGTAAGAATGATTGGGAAATGATCGCTGTCATGTAAATCCGGGAGAACAGACCAGGTGAAGTCTGATGCGGTGAAGGAAGAGCAGACTGAGAGATTGATGCAAGAGAGAGTGCGAGTCCGAGGATCAAAATGGGTGGGAGTACCTGTATTTAAAACATGGAGGGGGTGGGTGGCAAGAAAAGCCTCTAATTGAATGCCACGGGAATCACAGTGAACCCCCCCCCCCAGAGGAAATGATGGGCATTAAAATCGCCAAGTAACAGAAGCGGTGGTGGTAAAGACGAAACAAGAAAGGCAATATCCGGAATAGATAATGCCTGAGAAGGAGAGAGATATAAAGAACAGAGCGTATACCACCTATGCAAGTGAATACGGGCTGCTGTGTAATGCAGCGAAGTACGAACAAATAGCTGATGGTACGGAATATCAGTGAGCAGAAGAATATATTCAGAGATTTCTTCAAGTGTTTTGAAATTCAGAGATGTCGTATGGGAGACAATATTGGAGATGGTAGAGGGAGGATGAGTAAAGATTGGAACTGTAATGGACTGTACCAAGGTAGGGGGGGGCGAAAGGGTGGAGGGAACTGGAGAAGAAGCGTGGAAGGGGACAGAAGAGGCAGAAACCTGGGAGGTGGCAGAAGAGGAAGAAACTTGGGAGGGAACAGGGGAGGAAGGTACAGTACGAGGAGGAGGGTGAACCTCTACACTTGTAACAGAGCCAGTGAGAGGGGAAGAACCAGGTACAGAGACAAGGAAGGTAAAATGAGGAGGTGGAAGAAGGGAAGGAGGGGTTAAAGGACCTTTTTTTGACTTCTGAGAAGTAGAGGGACGATTGGGAGGAGGTGTCGTACGAGATCTCGTCGATACTGAGGCTTGTGAGGGAGAACATGAAGCGAGAACAGACTGAGTCGTTGAAGTAGGGACATCTGAGCCTAGGACAGCAAAAGAATTAGATACAGGAGTGACTATGGGAGAGGTAACCACAGAGGAGGCTGCAGAAGATGGGACCCCAGAAGTGGGGGGACGTTTTGCAACACGGGAATAAGAAACACGAGGTAGTCTCCCTTGGAGGCGGAGATAAGAAACTGCCATGGCATAAGGGAGACCTTCTGCCTCTTTGAGGTAACGGATTTCCCGCTCATTTAAGTAGACTTGGCAACGGCAAGAGTACGAAGGGTGAGCCTCATAACAATTAAGGCAAGAGGGAGGTCAATTGCAAGACGTATTAGAATGGTCATCGGCACCACAGACTGAGCATTCGGCTATGGATCTGCAATATTTCGCTGGATGGCCAAATCGCCAGCAATTTCTACACTGTTGCGGTGTAGGGATCACCTTTCGAACTTGTAACCGATGTCCTGCTACATAAACTGAGGATGGGAGTTCACGGCTGTCAAAAGTTAAACGAGCCACATTGCTAGGGTATCGTCTCCGCCTGTGGGCAGGAAGAATATAAGTGTCTACCTTGAGGATTGGGAGATCTTGGAGTTCCAGCTGTTCAAGAATGTCATTGCCACATGTCTGGAAATTTTGTTGAACTATGGTATGGGGCAGAATGACGGTACCACTACAAGAATTGAGGGAATGATGTTTTTCAATAGTGACAGGAACAGTATCGATATGGGAAAAAAGAGAAAGATCATGAGCTTGGGTAGCATTCTGTACAGTGATGATGCACGTACCACTCTTAAGAGCATGAAAAGAAATATCTTTACCAACATGGCGTAGGAGTGCCTTGCCAATACAGTGGACCCCCGGTTAACGATATTTTTTCTCTCCAGAACTATGTTCAGGTGCCAGAACTGACCGAATTTGTTCCCATTAGGAATATTGTGAAGTAGATTAGTCCATTTCAGACCCCCAAACATACACGTACAAACACACTTACATAAATACACTTACATAATTGGTCGCATTCGGAGGTGATCGTTATGCGGGGGTCCACTGTACTGTGGTCGGAAAGATAGGCGGTAGAGGAAGTCGGTCGTAAAGTGAAGAATTTAGTCCATTGTGCATTCTGAAACTGAGCGTGGAAAGGGAGTGCAGGACGTGTCGATCTTTTCTGAGAAGAACGAGAAGGTGGAGAAGTATCATCAGCAGGTAATTGTCGTTGGCATTTAGGCGTGGGACCAGAGTTGGTCCGACGTGGAACGGGCCGGCGATTTGAAAATTGCCGTACCGTAGAGGGAGAGGCCGGAAGCATAGTCAAAGGAGAGCGGAGGTCTGATAAATCGAAGGAGTCAGTCGAGACCTCAGTACCTGAAGCGGGTGAGGAAACAGCACCGGTAAGAGGTACAGAGGCATGAGGAGTGTCTGAAGAGTGGTCCAAAGATGAGGCGGGGTCAGAACGGGGTGCGGTATCAAGAAAGGGCCCGGGGGTATCAGGTTCATGGACTGGGGCTGCCATGGTTAGGTTACTTCTTTCTTTTTGTTTTTAAGAAAAAAAAAGAAAGAAAAGAAAATAAAAATAAAAAAAAAGAATAAAAAAAAGGGGGGACCGGGGAGGGATAGTTCCTAGGAGGAATGAAAGGGCCAGAAATCTCCCTCCGCGCCCAAGAGGACCTCAGCACCGCTAGTAGCGTAGATGCAGCATGGAACCCGTGCCATACCCTACCCATCATGCCAGTAAACTAGCAATCCGGGATAGCAACCTCACATCTGCCGAGCTACCTCGGTGGACAAAAGAGAGGGCGGCCGGATATCCGCCACAAAGCATACCTCCTTCGGCCACCACCCCCGGAATCTGAAAGGTGGCTTCCAGAGATACACCCGTCACCCGAGAGACACCCAAAGCCACCCTCCGGGATACCGGAGAGGGATTGGGACATCCCCAGGCAATCCAGATTCCATGGCAAACTACGTCACTGCCAAGAACCTCAATGGAATGGGATGGACCCCGGTATCCTTTCCCCTACCTAGGAACTAGCGTGCCTGTGGGAAAAAATCCCAAAGGCCAAAAAGGAAGGGCAAAAGGGAGGGGTGGCGAGGAGGAGGAGGAGGAAAGAAAAAAGGGGAGGATGGGATAGGGAAGGGGGGATTGGGGGTAATTAGGTTCGGTCTGAGGAAGGAGACTGACAGGTCTAATTCCTCAGACCAAGAGCCTCTTCACCACAACAAGGAGCCCCCTTTGAAGAGGGGCAAAACATCAAGGTCACTGGGATTTGAAGAGTTCATGGCCATAAGTATGCTTGCAACCAGAATGACCAAAATAATGTCTGTGTTCAATATAAAACACAAGTCATATGAAGTGGAATAAAGCCAAGAGGATTTATGCAGATGAAAGTATTCAGAAGCACCCATTATATCACAAAAAGTTAAAAACCCTGATCAAATGACTGTTACCCAACAGTGATACTGCCATCAGATATTACAGTACCACCTGACAGGAAGGAGCACTGCAGTCAGTTTGCTGGCTCACTCTGGGTAGGTTATTCTTCAATTCATATTTATCCTACCTAAATTTAAAACTACTACCTTCCGCCCCCTCCTTTTCCACCCGACTCACCGCACTATATCTATACTTCTAGTTCTGATTATGTATTAGGACAAGAAGTCACTTGTGACAAAACATTTTCATGTTGAATGTTTAATCTACATGTAAGTCTTTCCACAACTTCAGTATTACCATACAGTTCAACCATTATTATTGCATTCACAAATAAAAGAGCTAAATCTGTATGTGATTTACTCAGCAGACATAGGGCATAGAATAATTGCTTCTCTGATCGTCTTGTCTATGTGCAGCCCTATGTCTGTTAAACTGATAGCGGTAGGAAAATGCTTGGTCACATTCTTCACAAACATATGGTTTTTCTCCTGTGTGAATTCTCATATGCTTGTTAAGGCTAGATGTTCGAGTAAAGCCAGCATCACAATGTTTACATCTGTATGGCTTTTCTCCTGTGTGTCCAAGCATATGTCGCCTCAAATCACTTTGCTGGTGAAACCTAGCATCACAAATTTCACAGGCAAAAACTTTATCATCTGTTGTTAGAGCATTTCCTGTGTGCAACTGCTGACGATGTCTATTCAATGATGACTTATTTGTGAAAGCCATACCACATCTTGAACACACATGAAGCTTTTGGTGCTGAGCTTTGTGGTGGTTGAGATATTCTGTTGTAGTAAATGCTGCACAACACTCTGAACAGCTCTGTAGCTCAGGATGAGCCTCCTGCATGTGAGCCCACAAAGTGCGCTTTTGAGCAAATGATTTTGCACAGACAGTGCACTCAAGAGGCTTAGCTACTACAGGAATAGATTTTTCGCTTGCAACATCTGAGCTTACACCATCTTTGTTTGTATCGACTTGTGAAAATAGACTGATAACATCACTGCCAAGAGCTGTGTATTGGACGGGTTGGGCAGCATTGGGCTCAGTTATCTGTGCTGTAGTGGAATAAGTAACACCACCTGAAGACGTAGAACCATCAACAGAAACTGCAGCTGGCTGGATCATCAGCGTCTCTGTTCCACTACCACCAACTGGTACACCTATCACCTGAAATGAAACTAAATATTATAATCTATTATGGAGTATCATTGAAGGATGTTAAGCAGATTAAACATTTTAAAAACCAGCACTCAATCTGATTCCTAATAAATTCTCAATTCTATCCTGCATATTTCATCACAAAACATACTGAACGATAGTACTATGTAAGCATGTGGTTTCACTCATGGATGAAAGTCAACACAAATCACAGAATCTTCTTTTAAAAATATATTCAATGAACCTAGGTAGTAGGTTGGTAGACAGCAACCGCTCTGGGAGGTACTACCATTCTGCCAACTGAGTGTAAAATGGAAGCCTGTAATTGTTTTACATGGTGGAAGGACTGCTGGTGTCTTTTTTCTGTCTCATAAACATGCAAGGTTTCAGGTACATCTTGCTACTTCTGCTTACACTTGGGTCACACTACACATACATGTACAAGCATATATATACATACCCCTCTGGGTTTTCTTCTATTTTCTTTCTAGTTCTTGTTTATTTCCTCTTATCTCCATGGGGAAGTGGAACAGAATTCTTCCTCCGTAAGCCATGCGTGTTGTAAGAGGCGACTAAAATGCCGGGAGCAAGGGGCTAGTAACCTCTTCTCCTGTATATATTACTAAATTTGAAAGGAGAAACTTTCGTTTTTCCTTTTGGGCCACTCCGCCTCGGTGGGATACGGCCGGTGTGTTGAAAGAAACAAAGAATATATATATATATATCTATATATATATATATATATATATATATATATATATATATATATATATATATATATATATATATATACAGTGGACCCCCGCATAACGGACGCCTTGCATAGCGGACAATCCGCATAGCGGACGCTTTGATTGCTAAAATTTTGCCCCGCATAGCGCCCAAAAACCCGCTCAGCGGCCTTTGTCCGAGACGCGTCCAATGTGCGGCCTGAGCCACGCTCACATGTTCCGCGGGTGGCATTGTTTACCAGCCAGCCTCCGCGGTAACATCCAAGCATACAATCGGAACATTTTGTATTATTACAGTGTTTTTGGTGATTTTTTTCTGGAAAATAAGTGACCATGGGCCCCAAGAAAGCTTCTAGTGCCAACCCTACAGCAATAAGGGTGAGAATTACTATGGAGATGAAGAAAAAGATCATTGATAAGTATGAAAGTGGAGTGCGTGTCTCCGAGCTGGCCAGGTTGTATAATAAACCCCAATCAACCATCGCTACTATTGGTGGTACAGCTGCTGCTGCTGCTGTATCACCGTCAGCTGCTGCTGCACTGTCAGCTGCTGCTGCTGTACCACCGTCAGCTGCTCCTGCTGCTGTAGTACCGTCTACTGCTGCTGTAGCATCATCTGCTGCTGCTGTAGCATCGTCTGCTGCTGCTGTAGCATCGTCTGTTGCTGCTGTAGCATCGTCTGTTGCTGCTGTACCACCGTCAGCTGCTGCTGCTGCTGTAGCATCGTCTGCTGCTGCTGCTGCTGTAGCATCGTCTGCTGCTGCTGCTGCTGTAGCATCGTCTGCTGCTGCTGTAACATCGTCAGTTGCTGCTGTAGCATCGTCTGCTGCTGCTGTAGCATCGTCTGTTGCTGCTGTAGCATCGTCTGCTGCTGCTGCTGCTGTAGCATCGTCTGCTTCTGCTGTAACATCGTCAGCTGCTGCTGCTGCTGCTGTAGCACCGTTGTTGGTGTGGCTTATTGAGAATACCAAGAAACAATTAACCCCAGAGGATTTGCCACCCAGGATAGCCCAAAAAAGTCAGTGTCATCGAAGACTGTCTAACTTATTTCCATTGGGGTCCTTAATCTTGTCTCCCAGGATGCAACCCACACCAGTCGACTAACACCCAGGTGAACAGGGAAAATGCCTGGAACTAGTGCTCATATTGGTGAATTTAGAGCCAGCAAAGGTTGGTTTGAGAGATTTAAGAATCGTAGTGACATACACAGTGTGATAAGGCCTGTTCTGGAAGAAAATACCAAACAGGACCTACAGTACTCAGGAGGAAAAGGCACTCCCAGGACACAGTGTCTCATCAGTCATTGCTGCATCTTCAATAAAGGTAAGTGTCATTTATTCTTCATTTAGTAGAGTAGTACATGCACAATATATATTGTGCATGTACTACTCTACTATTGTGCATGTATACTTCTCTTTGTGTGTAGGAAAATGTATATTTCATGTGGTAAAATTTTTTTTTTCAAACTTTTGGGTGTCTTGCACGGATTAATTTGATTTCCATTATTTCTTATGGGGAAAATTCATTCACATAGCGAACATTTCGCATAACAGCCAGCCCTCTTGCACGGATTAAGGTCGCTATGCGGGGGTCCACTGTATGTATGTATGTATGTATGTATATGTATATATATATACAGGAGGGCCCCACTTATACGGCAGGTTAGGTTCCAGGCTACCGCCGTAAAGCGGAAATCGCCGTAAAGTGGAACACCCTTTTTTTCCACTTATAAATGCATACAAACACTAGATAACAAGTTTACACTAACATATATTAAGTTAGCAATAGAACCAGGCATCAAAAAACAATAAAAAGGTACAATACACACATAGTGCACTCATTACTTACCTTAAAATATTTATAGTCTTAATCTAGATGTTAAGTGAATGTATAGGAGCCTTTGAACCAAGTGAGAGAGTAATTGTGGTAGGGGACTTGAATGCTAAAGTAGGAGAAACTTTTAGAGAGGGTGTGGTAGGTAAGTTTGGGGTGCCAGGTGTAAATGATAATGGGAGCCCTTTGATTGAACTTTGTATAGAAAGGGGTTTAGTTATAGGTAATACATATTTTAAGAAAAAGAGGATAAATAAGTATACACGATATGATGTAGGGCGAAATGACAGTAGTTTGTTGGATTATGTATTGGTAGATAAAAGACTGTTGAGTAGACTTCAGGATGTACATGTTTATAGAGGGGCCACAGATATATCAGATCACTTTCTAGTTGTAGCTACACTGAGAGTAAAAGGTAGATGGGATACAAGGAGAATAGAAGCATCAGGGAAGAGAGAGGTGAAGGTTTATAAACTAAAAGAGGAGGCAGTTAGGGTAAGATATAAACAGCTATTGGAGGATAGATGGGCTAATGAGAGCATAGGCAATGGGGTCGAAGAGGTATGGGGTAGGTTTAAAAATGTAGTGTTAGAGTGTTCAGCAGAAGTTTGTGGTTACAGGAAAGTGGGTGCAGGAGGGAAGAGGAGCGATTGGTGGAATGATGATGTAAAGAGAGTAGTAAGGGAGAAAAAGTTAGCATATGAGAAGTTTTTACAAAGTAGAAGTGATGCAAGGAGGGAAGAGTATACGGAGAAAAAGAGAGAAGTTAAGAGAGTGGTGAAGCAATGTAAAAAGAGAGCAAATGAGAGAGTGGGTGAGATGTTATCAACAAATTTTGTTGAAAATAAGAAAAAGTTTTGGAGTGAGATTAACAAGTTAAGAAAGCCTAGAGAACAAATGGATTTGTCAGTTAAAAATAGGAGAGGAGAGTTATTAAATGGAGAGTTAGAGGTATTGGGAAGATGGAAGGAATATTTTGAGGAATTGTTAAATGTTGATGAAGATAGGGAAGCTGTGATTTCGTGTATAGGGCAAGGAGGAATAACATCTTGTAGGAGTGAGGAAGAGCCAGTTGTGAGTGTGGGGGAAGTTCGTGAGGCAGTAGGTAAAATGAAAGGGGGTAAGGCAGCCGGGATTGATGGGATAAAGATAGAAATGTTAAAAGCAGGTGGGGATATAGTTTTGGAGTGGTTGGTGCAATTATTTAATAAATGTATGGAAGAGGGTAAGGTACCTAGGGATTGGCAGAGAGCATGCATAGTTCCTTTGTATAAAGGCAAAGGGGATAAAAGAGAGTGCAAAAATTATAGGGGGATAAGTCTGTTGAGTGTACCTGGTAAAGTGTATGGTAGAGTTATAATTGAAAGAATTAAGAGTAAGACGGAGAATAGGATAGCAGATGAACAAGGAGGCTTTAGGAAAGGTAGGGGGTGTGTGGACCAGGTGTTTACAGTGAAACATATAAGTGAACAGTATTTAGATAAGGCTAAAGAGGTCTTTGTGGCATTTATGGATTTGGAAAAGGCGTATGACAGGGTGGATAGGGGGGCAATGTGGCAGATGTTGCAAGTGTATGGTGTAGGAGGTAGGTTACTGAAAGCAGTGAAGAGTTTTTACGAGGATAGTGAGGCTCAAGTTAGAGTATGTAGGAAAGAGGGAAATTTTTTCCCAGTAAAAGTAGGCCTTAGACAGGGATGTGTGATGTCACCGTGGTTGTTTAATATATTTATAGATGGGGTTGTAAGAGAAGTAAATGCGAGGGTCTTGGCAAGAGGCGTGGAGTTAAAAGATAAAGAATCACACACAAAGTGGGAGTTGTCACAGCTGCTCTTTGCTGATGACACTGTGCTCTTGGGAGATTCTGAAGAGAAGTTGCAGAGATTGGTGGATGAATTTGGTAGGGTGTGCAAAAGAAGAAAATTAAAGGTGAATACAGGAAAGAGTAAGGTTATGAGGATAACAAAAAGATTAGGTGATGAAAGATTGAATATCAGATTGGAGGGAGAGAGTATGGAGGAGGTGAACGTATTCAGATATTTGGGAGTGGACGTGTCAGCGGATGGGTCTATGAAAGATGAGGTGAATCATAGAATTGATGAGGGAAAAAGAGTGAGTGGTGCACTTAGGAGTCTGTGGAGACAAAGAACTTTGTCCTTGGAGGCAAAGAGGGGAATGTATGAGAGTATAGTTTTACCAACGCTCTTATATGGGTGTGAAGCGTGGGTGATGAATGTTGCAGCGAGGAGAAGGCTGGAGGCAGTGGAGATGTCATGTCTGAGGGCAATGTGTGGTGTGAATATAATGCAGAGAATTCGTAGTTTGGAAGTTAGGAGGAGGTGCGGGATTACCAAAACTGTTGTCCAGAGGGCTGAGGAAGGGTTGTTGAGGTGGTTCGGACATGTAGAGAGAATGGAGCGAAACAGAATGACTTCAAGAGTGTATCAGTCTGTAGTGGAAGGAAGGCGGGGTAGGGGTCGGCCTAGGAAGGGTTGGAGGGAGGGGGTAAAGGAGGTTTTGTGTGCGAGGGGCTTGGACTTCCAGCAGGCATGCGTGAGCGTGTTTGATAGGAGTGAATGGAGACAAATGGTTTTTAATACTTGACGTGCTGTTGGAGTGTGAGCAAAGTAACATTTATGAAGGGATTCAGGGAAACCGGCAGGCCGGACTTGAGTCCTGGAGATGGGAAGTACAGTGCCTGCACTCTGAAGGAGGGGTGTTAATGTTGCAGTTTAAAAACTGTAGTGTAAAGCACCCTTCTGGCAAGACAGTGATGGAGTGAATGATGGTGAAAGTTTTTCTTTTTCGGGCCACCCTGCCTTGGTGGGAATCGGCCGGTGTGATAATAAAAAATAAAAATAAATCTAGGGTGAGACAAGTAGTATTTATTGTAAGAAATCAAGTGTGGTATGAATTGTAATAGCCAGGCTACCTCGCCAGGCCACCCCACCCACACATACTATTCTATGATATTTAAGCATCCCAGAGCGATAAAATGTATATACAGTTCACTCATTACTTACCTTAAAATATTTGTAGTCTTAATGTAGGGTCAGGAGTAAGTAAATGAGATAAAACGAATAAATGAGAGAGAGAAAGAATGAGTACATGAGAGGTAACAGGCGCAGAGTTATGTAAACAAACCAGGCTCCCACATCTTATATTTATGTTTATTTATTCTATTGTGGGGTGTATTTATCATCTTTTTATGTTATGTATCGTGTTTATTATATAATTTTGAAAAAAATATCATGGCTGGATTAATGAAAATGTGTATATTACTGCAATATACGACATTTAATGAGACTCGGTAAGTATTGTTATTATCACCACTTGTGCAAGTCGTCTGCTACCACATCTCACATTTATGTTTATTTATTCTACTGTGGGGTGTATTTATCTTATTTATATGTTATGCATCGTGTTTATTATATAATTTTGAAAAAAATATCATGGATGGATTAATGAAAATGTGTATATTACCGTAATATACGATATTTAATGAGACTCGGCGAGTATTGTTATTATCACCACTTGTGGAAGTCGTCTGCTCACATCTCACATTTATGTTTATTTATTCTACTGTGGGGTGTATTTATCTTATTTATATGTTATGCATCGTGTTTATTATATAATTTTGAAAAAAATATCATGGATGGATTAATGAAAATGTGTATATTACCGTAATATACGACATTTAATGAGACTCGGTGAGTATTGTTATTATGGCGTCACTTGTGGAAGTCGTCTGCTCACATCTCACATTTATGTTTATTTATTCTACTGTGGGGTGTATTTATCTTATTTATATGTTATGCATCGTGTTTATTATATAATTTTGAAAAAAATATCATGGATGGATTAATGAAAATGTGTATATTACCGTAATATACGACATTTAATGAGACTCGGTGAGTATTGTTATTATGGCGTCACTTGTGGAAGTCGTCTGCTCACATCTCACATTTATGTTTATTTCTTCTACTGTGGGGTGTATTTATCTTATTTATATGTTATGCATCGTGTTTATTATATAATTTTGAAAAAAATATCATGGATGGATTAATGAAAATGTGTATATTAACGTAATATACGACATTTAAATGACTCGATGTATGTAAGTTTATTTAGGTACAGGTATACATAAGTATAATTATCAGAGTATATATAAAATATGAAATAACTTTTAAAAACATTTGAAATTTTGGAGTTTCCAGACAAAATGGAGAGACTTAGTGCTTACTGAGCTCATGGAGAATGTAAACAAACAGGGTGGGGCACGGTGACCGTATTAGAAAGTCAGGTGGGGGGAGCCGTATAGTGAGTTTTGGTCATAATTTGAAATGTCCGTATTAGCGGAACGCCGTAAAGTGAAACGCCGTAAAGCGGGGCCTTCCTGTATATATATATATATATATATATGTAATATATGTATATATATATATAGTATATATATATATATATATATGTATAGTATATGTATATTTATATATATATAGTATATATATATATATATATATATATATATATATATATATATATATATATATATATATATATATAAGTGGAACCCCACTTAACGATCACCTCCCAATGCGACCAATTATGTAAGAGTATTTATGTAAGGGCGTTTGTACATGTATGTTTGGGGGTCTGAAATGGACTAATCTACTTCACAATATTCCTTTTTATATTATTTATTATCACCCTGGCCGATTCCCACCAAGGCAGGGTGGCCCGAAAAAGAAAAACTTTCACCATCATTCACTCCATCACTGTCTTGCCAGAAGGGTGCTTTACACTACAGTTTTTAAACTGCAACATTAACACCCCTCCTTCAGAGTGCAGGCACTGTACTTCCCATCTCCAGGACTCAAGTCCGGCCTGCCGGTTTCCCTGAATCCCTTCATAAATGTTACTTTGCTCACACTCCAACAGCACGTCAAGTATTAAAAACCATTTGTCTCCATTCACTCCTATCAAACACGCTCACGCATGCCTGCTTGAAGTCCAAGCCCCTCGCACACAAAACCTCCTTTACCCCCTCCCTCCAACCTTTCCTAGGCCGACCCCTACCCCGCCTTCCTTCCACTACAGACTGATACACTCTTGAAGTCATTCTGTTTCGCTCCATTCTCTCTACATGTCTGAACCACCTCAACAACCCTTCCTCAGCCCTCTGGACAACAGTTTTGGTAATCCCACACCTCCTCCTAACTTCCAAACTACGAATTCTCTGCATTAATTCACACCACACATTGCCCTCAGACATGACATTTCCACTGCCTCCAGCCTTCTCCTCGCTGCAACATTCATCACCCACGCTTCACACCCATATAAGAGCGTTGGTAAAACTATACTCTCATACATTCCCCTCTTTGCCTCCAAGGACAAAGTTCTTTGTCTCCACAGACTCCTAAGTGCACCACTCACTCTTTTTCCCTCATCAATTCTATGATTCACTTCATCTTTCATAGACCCATCCGCTGACACGTCCACTCCCAAATATCAGAATACGTTCACCTCCTCCATACTCTCTCCCTCCAATCTGATATCCAATCTTTCATCACCTAATCTTTTTGTTATCCTCATAACCTTACTCTTTCCTGTATTCACCTTTAATTTTCTTCTTTTGCACACCCTACCAAAATCATCCACCAATCTCTGCAACTTCTCTTCAGAATCTCCCAAGAGCACAGTGTCATCAGCAAAGAGCAGCTGTGACAACTCCCACTTTGTGTGTGATTCTTTATCTTTTAACTCCACGCCTCTTGCCAAGACCCTCGCGACATTTACTTCTCTTACAACCCCATCTATAAATATATTAAACAACCACGGTGACATCACACATCCTTGTCTAAGGCCTACTTTTACTGGGAAAAAATTTCCCTCTTTCCTACATACTCTAACTTGAGCCTCACTATCCTCGTAAAAACTCTTCACTGCTTTCAATAACCTACCTCCTACACCATACACTTGCAACATCTGCCACATTGCCCCCCTATCCACCCTGTCATATGCCTTTTCCAAATCCATAAATGCCACAAAGACCTCTTTAGCCTTATCTAAATACTGTTCACTTATATGTTTCACTGTAAACACCTGGTCCACACACCCCCTACCTTTCCTAAAGCCTCCTTGTTCATCTGCTATCCTATTCTCCATCTTACTCTTAATTCTTTCAATTATAACTCTACCATACACTTTACCAGGTATACTCAACAGACTTATCCCCCTATAATTTTTGCACTCTCTTTTATCCCCTTTGCCTTTATATAAAGGAACTATGCATGCTCTATGCCAATCCCTAGGTACCTTACCCTCTTCCATACATTTATTAAATAATTGCACTAACCACTCCAAAACTATATCCCCACCTGCTTTTAACATTTCTATCTTTATCCCATCAATCCCGGCTGCCTTACCCCCTTTCATTTTACCTACTGCCTCACGAACTTCCCCCACACTCACAACTGGCTCTTCCTCACTCCTACAAGATGTTATTCCTCCTTGCCCTATACACGAAATCACAGCTTCCCTATCTTCATCAACATTTAACAATTCCTCAAAATATTCCCTCCATCTTCCCAATACCTCTAACTCTCCATTTAATAACTCTCCTCTCCTATTTTTAACTGACAAATCCATTTGTTCTCTAGGCTTTCTTAACTTGTTAATCTCACTCCAAAACTTTTTCTTATTTTCAACAAAATTTGTTGATAACATCTCACCCACTCTCTCATTTGCTCTCTTTTTACATTGCTTCACCACTCTCTTAACCTCTCTCTTTTTCTCCATATACTCTTCCCTCCTTGCATCACTTCTACTTTGTAAAAACTTCTCATATGCTAACTTTTTCTCCCTTACTGCTCTCTTTACATCATCATTCCACCAATCGCTCCTCTTCCCTCCCGCACCCACTTTCCTGTAACCACAAACTTCTGCTGAACACTCTAACACTACATTTTTAAACCTACCCCATACCTCTTCGACACCATTGCCTATGCTCTCATTAGCCCATCTATCCTCCAATAGCTGTTTATATCTTACCCTAACTGCCTCCTCTTTTAGTTTATAAACCTTCACCTCTCTCTTCCCTGATGCTTCTATTCTCCTTGTATCCCATCTACCTTTTACTCTCAGTGTAGCTACAACTAGAAAGTGATCTGATATATCTGTGGCCCCTCTATAAACATGTACATCCTGAAGTCTACTCAACAGTCTTTTATCTACGAATACATAATCCAACAAACTACTGTCATCTCGCCCTACATCATATCTTGTATACTTATTTATCCTCTTTTTCTTAAAATATGTATTACCTATAACTAAACCCCTTTCTATACAAAGTTCAATCAAAGGGCTCCCATTATCATTTACACCTGGCACCCCAAACTTACCTACCACACCCTCTCTTAAAGTTTCTCCTACTTTAGCATTCAGGTCCCCTACCACAATTACTCTCTCACTTGGTTCAAAGGCTCCTATACATTCACTTAACATCTCCCAAAATCTCTCTCTCTCCTCTGCATTCCTCTCTTCTCCAGGTGCATACACGCTTATTATGACCCACTTCTCGCATCCAACCTTTACTTTAATCCACATAATTCTTGAATTTACACATTCATATTCTCTTTTCTCCTTCCATAACTGATCATTTAACATTACTGCTACCCCTTCCTTTGCTCTAACTCTCTCAGATACTCCAGATTTAATCCCATTTATTTCCCCCCACTGAAACTCTCCTACCCCCTTCAGCTTTGTTTCGCTTAGGGCCAGGACATCCAACTTCTTTTCATTCATAACATCAGCAATCATCTGTTTCTTGTCATCCGCACTACATCCACGCACATTTAAGCATCCCAGTTTTATAAAGTTTTTCTTCTTCTCTTTTTTAGTAAATGTCTACAGGAGAAGGGGTTACTAGCCCATTGCTCCCGGCATTTTAGTCACCTCATACGACACGCATGGCTTACGGAGGAAAGATTCTTTTCCACTTCCCCATGGACAATAGAAGAAATAAAGAAGAACAAGAGCTATTTAGAAAAAGGAGAAAAACCTAGATGTATGTATATATATACAGTGGACCCCCGGTTAACGATATTTTTTCACTCCAGAAGTATGTTCAGGTGCCAGTACTGACCGAATTTGTTCCCATAAGGAATATTGTGAAGTAGATTAGTCCATTTCAGACCCCCAAACATACACGTACAAACGCACTTACATAAATACACTTACATAATTGGTCGCATTCGGAGGTGATCGTTATGCGGGGGTCCACTGTATATGGATGTGCGTGTCTGTGAAGTGTGACCAAAGTGTAAGTAGGAGTAGCAAGATATCCCTGTTATCTAGCGTGTTTATGGGAACAAATTTGGTCAGTACTGGCACCTGAACATACTTCTGGAATGAAAAAATATTGTTAACCGGGGGTCCACTGTATATATAAATATTTTTTATTATTATCACACTGGCTGATTCCCACCAAGGCAGGGTGGCCCGAAAAAGAAAAACTTTCACCATCATTCACTCCATCACTGTCTTGCCAGAAGGGTGCTTTACACTACAGTTTTTAAACTGCAACATTAACACCCCTCCTTCAGAGTGCAGGCACTGTACTTCCCATCTCCAGGACTCAAGTCCGGCCTGCCGGTTTCCCTGAACCCCTTCATAAATGTTACTTTGCTCACACTCCAACAGCACGTCAAGTATTAAAAACCATTTGTCTCCATTCACTCCTATCAAACACGCTCACGCATGCCTGCTGGAAGTCCAAGCCCCTCGCACACAAAACCTCCTTTACCCCCTCTCTCCAACCTTTCCTAGGCCGACCCCTACCCCGCCTTCCTTCCACTACAGACTGATACACTCTTGAAGTCATTCTGTTTCGCTCCATTCTCTTTACATGTCCGAACCACCTCAACAACCCTTCCTCAGCCCTCTGGACAACAGTTTTGGTAATCCCACACCTCCTCCTAACTTCCAAATTACGAATTCTCTGCATTATATTCACACCACACATTGCCCACATATAAATATATACTGTATATATGTCGTGCCGAATAGGCAGAACTTGCGATCTTGGCTTAACCCTTTGACTGTTTCAGGCTCCTCTCTGAAACTGTCATTCTATGTCGCTCAATTTTTAAAAAAAAAAAAAATTATTTTTTCTTATGAAATGATAGAGAATCTTTTCCCGATGGTAATGACACCAAAAGTTCGAAATTTGGTAAAAAACTCTTGGAATTATGCTCCCGCGAAGTTAGCGGTCTCGGCGACATATGCGTATCGGCGATTTCGCCGACTTTGAGCCCTATTTTCAGCCAATTCCATTGTTCCAGTTGACCAAACTCATAGCTATTTCTTTTGAACTCCATTTTATCTATCAGCTGAGTACAAGAAACCTCCCATTTACTAATTTGGACTACCCAATATGGTGGTCAGAAATTGGCAATTTGGCCAATTTCACGCAAACTAAAAAAGATGCCAATTTCAAAATAGGGTCCAGAATAAACAAGGTAGACATTCGTGGCAATAAAATAACATATGCTCTGTTCATTAGTCACATCTCTAGGCCCCTCTTATATTATTATTGCTTTCTATTTTGATTTTTTATTCATACAAAAAAATACAAAATTTACTGTTATGCAGACTACTGCATTATTGTAAAAATGGTATAAATAATATCAGTGCACTAGTGAAAGAATATTAGACTCCCCAGTTGACGTGTACTGGACGTGTGGTGTGATTTATTTACTCCTGAACATTGGTAAAAATCGAACATTTCCGCTACTTTGAGCTCAGTTTCAAGGCCGTTTTCATCGTCCAAGTAATGAAAATCATCTCTATTTCTGTAATATGTTTTCCATTTTATCACCTAAGACCATGAAAACACGAATACAACGATAAATACTATACGAAAATACACCTCAAAGTCGGCATTTTATTCCAATAAAACGATCAGATTTTTTTTTCTCATTACGCAATCTGTGCTGCAGGATTTTTTTTATGTTGTGCACACTGACCACACAGACCCATTCTCTCACATGTGGGCCTACCAGCTTTCTCCCACTTGATTTGAAGCCGCTAGAATTATTGAGTATACATACGTCAGAAACATTGGCTCGTAAGACGTATTTATACGTCGAAAACAGTCAAAGGGTTAAATAGCAACGTTCATCTTGCCATATAGGACAAGTGAAAATTTGTGTATGCAATAATTTTGCCAAAATCATTCAGAACCTAACGAAAAAAATATATTTCACTGTGTTTGTTTAGTATTAAATTATTGTAAGCAAATCTAAAATATATTTACTCGGGTTAGGATAAAATAAATTACTCTTGTTATAATAAGGTTAGCTAAGTTTTCTAAGATTCTTTTGGTGCAAAATTATAAATTTTTACATTAACATTAATGAAAAAAATATATCTTTAAACGTATAAGAGAAAATTAAAGAAAGGAATTAAATTTAATTGAGTTCTTGCTAATTGACCAGTTTTACATATTCGGCATGACTATATAACTATATATATAACATATATATATATATATATATATATATATATAGTAGGTAGTAGGTAGTAGGTTGGTAGACAGCAACCACCCAGGGAAGTACTACCGTCCTGCCAGATGACTGTGAAACAAAAACCTGTAACTGTTTTGCATGATGGTAGGATTGCTGGTTTCTTTTTCTGTCTCATAAACACGCTAAGATAACAGGGATATCTTGCTACTCCTACTTACACTTTGGTCACACTTCACAGACACGCACATGCATATATATATATACATACATCTAGGTTTTTCTCCTTTTTCTAAATAGCTCTTGTTCTTTTTTTTATTTCTTCTATTGTCCATGGGGAAGTGGAAAAGAATCTTTCCTCCGTAAGCCATGCGTGTCGTATGAGGCGACTAAAATGCCGGGAGCAATGGGCTAGTAACCCCTTCTCCTGTATACAATTACTAAAAAAGAGAAGAAGAAAAACTTTATAAAACTGGGTTGCTTAAATGTGCGTGGATGTAGTGCGGATGACAAGAAACAGATGATTGCTGATGTTATGAATGAAAAGAAGTTGGATGTCCTGGCCCTAAGCGAAACAAAGCTGAAGGGGGTAGGAGAGTTTCAGTGGGGGGAAATAAATGGGATTAAATCTGGAGTATCTGAGAGAGTTAGAGCAAAGGAAGGGGTAGCAGTAATGTTAAATGATCAGTTATGGAAGGAGAAAAGAGAATATGAATGTGTAAATTCAAGAATTATGTGGATTAAAGTAAAGGTTGGATGCGAGAAGTGGGTCATAATAAGCGTGTATGCACCTGGAGAAGAGAGGAATGCAGAGGAGAGAGAGAGATTTTGGGAGATGTTAAGTGAATGTATAGGAGCATTTGAACCAAGTGAGAGAGTAATTGTGGTAGGGGACTTGAATGCTAAAGTAGGAGAAACTTTTAGAGAGGGTGTGGTAGGTAAGTTTGGGGTGCCAGGTGTAAATGATAATGGGAGCCCTTTGATTGAACTTTGTATAGAAAGGGGTTTAGTTATAGGTAATACATATTTTAAGAAAAAGAGGATAAATAAGTATACACGATATGATGTAGGGCGAAATGACAGTAGTTTGTTGGATTATGTATTGGTAGATAAAAGACTGTTGAGTAGACTTCAGGATGTACATGTTTATAGAGGGGCCACAGATATATCAGATCACTTTCTAGTTGTAGCTACACTGAGAGTAAAAGGTAGATGGGATACAAGGAGAATAGAAGCATCAGGGAAGAGAGAGGTGAAGGTTTATAAACTAAAAGAGGAGGCAGTTAGGGTAAGATATAAACAGCTATTGGAGGATAGATGGGCTAATGAGAGCATAGGCAATGGGGTCGAAGAGGTATGGGGTAGGTTTAAAAAATGTAGTGTTAGAGTGTTCAGCAGAAGTTTGTGGTTACAGGAAAGTGGGTGCAGGAGGGAAGAGGAGCGATTGGTGGAATGATGATGTAAAGAGAGTAGTAAGGGAGAAAAAGTTAGCATATGAGAAGTTTTTACAAAGTAGAAGTGATGCAAGGAGGGAAGAGTATATGGAGAAAAAGAGAGAAGTTAAGAGAGTGGTGAAGCAATGTAAAAAGAGAGCAAATGAGAGAGTGGGTGAGATGTTATCAACAAATTTTGTTGAAAATAAGAAAAAGTTTTGGAGTGAGATTAACAAGTTAAGAAAGCCTAGAGAACAAATGGATTTGTCAGTTAAAAATAGGAGAGGAGAGTTATTAAATGGAGAGTTAGAGGTATTGGGAAGATGGAAGGAATATTTTGAGGAATTGTTAAATGTTGATGAAGATAGGGAAGCTGTGATTTCGTGTATAGGGCAAGGAGGAATAACATCTTGTAGGAGTGAGGAAGAGCCAGTTGTGAGTGTGGGGGAAGTTCGTGAGGCAGTAGGTAAAATGAAAGGGGGTAAGGCAGCCGGGATTGATGGGATAAAGATAGAAATGTTAAAAGCAGGTGGGGATATAGTTTTGGAGTGGTTGGTGCAATTATTTAATAAATGTATGGAAGAGGGTAAGGTACCTAGGGATTGGCAGAGAGCATGCATAGTTCCTTTGTATAAAGGCAAAGGGGATAAAAGAGAGTGCAAAAATTATAGGGGGATAAGTCTGTTGAGTGTACCTGGTAAAGTGTATGGTAGAGTTATAATTGAAAGAATTAAGAGTAAGACGGAGAATAGGATAGCAGATGAACAAGGAGGCTTTAGGAAAGGTAGGGGGTGTGTGGACCAGGTGTTTACAGTGAAACATATAAGTGAACAGTATTTAGATAAGGCTAAAGAGGTCTTTGTGGCATTTATGGATTTGGAAAAGGCGTATGACAGGGTGGATAGGGGGGCAATGTGGCAGATGTTGCAAGTGTATGGTGTAGGAGGTAGGTTACTGAAAGCAGTGAAGAGTTTTTACGAGGATAGTGAGGCTCAAGTTAGAGTATGTAGGAAAGAGGGAAATTTTTTCCCAGTAAAAGTAGGCCTTAGACAAGGATGTGTGATGTCACCGTGGTTGTTTAATATATTTATAGATGGGGTTGTAAGAGAAGTAAATGCGAGGGTCTTGGCAAGAGGCGTGGAGTTAAAAGATAAAGAATCACACACAAAGTGGGAGTTGTCACAGCTGCTCTTTGTTGATGACACTGTGCTCTTGGGAGATTCTGAAGAGAAGTTGCAGAGATTGGTGGATGAATTTGGTAGGGTGTGCAAAAGAAGGAAATTAAAGGTGAATACAGGAAAGAGTAAGGTTATGAGGATAACAAAAAGATTAGGTGATGAAAGATTGAATATCAGATTGGAGGGAGAGAGTATGGAGGAGGTGAACGTATTCAGATATTTGGGAGTGGACGTGTCAGCGGATGGGTCTATGAAAGATGAGGTGAATCATAGAATTGATGAGGGAAAAAGAGTGAGTGGTGCACTTAGGAGTCTGTGGAGACAAAGAACTTTGTCCTTGGAGGCAAAGAGGGGAATGTATGAGAGTATAGTTTTACCAACGCTCTTATATGGGTGTGAAGCGTGGGTGATGAATGTTGCAGCGAGGAGAAGGCTGGAGGCAGTGGAGATGTCATGTCTGAGGGCAATGTGTGGTGTGAATATAATGCAGAGAATTCGTAGTTTGGAAGTTAGGAGGAGGTGCGGGATTACCAAAACTGTTGTCCAGAGGGCTGAGGAAGGGTTGTTGAGGTGGTTCGGACATGTAGAGAGAATGGAGCGAAAGAGAATGACTTCAAGAGTGTATCAGTCTGTAGTGGAAGGAAGGCGGGGTAGGGGTCGGCTTAGGAAGGGTTGGAGGGAGGGGGTAAAGGAGGTTTTGTGTGCGAGGGGCTTGGACTTCCAGCAGGCATGCGTGAGCGTGTTTGATAGGAGTGAATGGAGACAAATGGTTTTTAATACTTGACGTGCTGTTGGAGTGTGAGCAAAGTAACATTTATGAAGGGATTCAGGGAAACCGGCAGGCCGGACTTGAGTCCTGGAGATGGGAAGTACAGTGCCTGCACTCTGAAGGAGGGGTGTTAATGTTGCAGTTTAAAAACTGTAGTGTAAAGCACCCTTCTGGCAAGACAGTGATGGAGTGAATGATGGTGAAAGTTTTTCTTTTTCGGGCCACCCTGCCTTGGTGGGAATCGGCCGGTGTGATAATAAAATAATAAAAAATATATATATAAATATGTCGTGCCGAATATGTAAAACTGGTCATTTAGCAAGAACTCATTTAAAATTAAGTCCTTTCTAAAAATTTCTCTTATGCATTTAAAGATATATTTTTTTCATTAATGTTAACCCTTTCAGGGTCCAAGGCCCAAATCTGGAGTCACGCACCAGTGTCCAAGAATTTTCAAAAAAAAATTTGTTATTTTTTCTTATGAAATCGTAGAGAATCTTTTTGTGAAGGTAATAAAACAAAAAGTACGAAATTTGGTGGAAAATTGACGAAATTATGCTCTCGCGAATTTTGATGTCTCAGCGATATTTACGAATCGGCGATTTTGCCGACTTTGACTCCCATTTTAGGCCAATTACATTATTTCAATCAACCAAATTCTTAGCTATTTCACTAGTATTACTTCTATTCTATCGATTGAGCACAAGAAATCGCCAAGTCAACTGTTTCAACTACAAAATAAAGTGATCGGAAATTGTTAATTTGGCCAATTTAACACAAAGTTCAAAATATTCCAATTTCAAAACAGGGTCCAGAATGAACAATGTAGGCATTCCTGGCACTAAACTAACATTTCCTCTGTTCATTAGTTATGTTTTGAGGCTTTACAAATAAATTCCATTTTGATTTTTTATTCACATAATGAATTTTTATTCACACCAAAAAATAGAAGATTTACTGTTATGCAATATTGTAATAATTGTATAAATATCATCACCATATTTGTGAATGTATATTAGACCCACCAGCTGACGTGTATTAGATGTGTGAGGTCGTTTGTTTACTCTTGAATATCGGCAAAAATTTAACATTTCTGCTACTTTGAGCTCAGTTTCAAGCCATTTCCAGTACTAAAATCAATCAAAATCATCTCTATTTCTGTAATATGTCTTCCATTCTATCAAATGAGACCAAGAAATCGCAAATACAACTATAAAAAATATACGAAAAAACACTGCAAAGTTGCTGTTTTAATCGAAAAATCATGATTTCATTTTTTTTCTCATTATACACAATGTGCTGCAGGATCTGTTTTATGTGGTGCACACATACCACATAGATGTATTCTCTCATATCTAGGCCCAAATGTACCCCTCACAGTTTATCAGAGTGAGCTGAGCTCATGGCGTAGATCTACGGTTTGGACCCTGAACGTAAAGCCGTAGATCTACGGGACGGACCCTGAAAGGGTTAATGTAAAAATTTTTAATTTTGCTCCAAAAGAATCTTAGAAAACTTACCTAACCTTATTATAACAAGAGCATATTATTTTAGCCTAACCCAACTAAATATATTTTAGATTTGTTTACAGTAATTTAATACTAAACAAACACAGTGAAATATATTTTTTTCGTTAGGTTCAGAATGATTTTGGCGAAATTATTGCATACACAAATTTTCACTTGTCCTATATGGCAAGATGAGCGTTGCTTTTTAAGCCAAGAACGCGAGTTCTGCCTATTCGGCACGACATATATATATATATATATATATATATATAATATATATATATATATATATATATATATATATATATATATATATATATATATATATATATATATATATATATATATATATATATATATATATATATATATATATATATATATATATATATATATATATATATATATATATATATATATATATATATATATATATATATATTTTTTTGTGTGTGTGTGTGGTCCCACGCTTTTCGTAGTTCCTGTCAATCGTAAAATTCGTCAATCATAGAGGTATTTTCGTATAAACATGGACTCGCTTTTCATAGGTTGACTCGCGAGTTGTAGTTCGTCCGGGACGCATACCCACGGCGTGAGCCAGGGCGGCAGCCAGTCTGGCATTGTTTACCAGTGAGCGAAGGTCCCCTCACGTGCTCCAGCAAAATATTTCATAATATTCCATTTATTTTAGTGCTTGCAAGTACAGTGGACCCCCGCATAGCGACCTTAATCCGTGCAAGAGGGCTGGCTGTTATGCGAAATGTTCGCTATGCGAATGAATTTTCCCCATAAGAAATAATGGAAATAAAATTAATCCGTGCAAGACACCCAAAAGTATGAAAAAAAAAATTTTTTTACCACAAAAAAATGTTAATTTTAGTACACACAAACTGAAAAAGGCATGCACAATTACATGACACTTACTTTTATTGAAGATCTGGTGATGATTGATGGGATGGGAGGAGGGGAGAGAGAGTGTTAGTGTTTAGAAGGGGAATCCCCTTCCATTAGGACTTAAGGTAGCAAGTCCTTTTCTGGGGTTACTTCCCTTCTTCTTTTAATGCCACTAGGACCAGCTTCAGAGTCACTGGACTTCTTTCGCACAACATATCTGTCCATAGTGGCCTGTACCTCTCGTTCCTTTATGATTTGTCTAAAGTGGTTCACAACAGTGTCATTGTAACAGTCACCAGCACGGCTTGCAATAGCTGTGTGAGGGTGATTTTCATCAAAAAAGGTTTGCACTTCAAGCCATTTTGCACACATTTCCTTAATCTTTGAAGTAGGCAATTCCTTCAATTTCTCTCTCCCCTCCTTTGAACCAGTTTCCCCAGGTCTGGCCTCTTGCTCTTGAAGTTGATCTATCAGCTCATCAGTGGTTAGTTCTTCATTGTCCTCCTCCACCAACTCTTCCACATCCTCCCCACTAACCTCCAACCCCAAGGACTTCCCCAATTCCACAATTGATTCCTCAACTGGTATACTCCTCTCAGGGTTAGCCTCAAACCCTTCAAAATCCCTTTTGTCTACACATTCTGGCCACAGTTTCTTCCAAGCAGAGTTCAAGGTTCTCTTAGTCACTCCCTCCCAAGCCTTACCTATAAGGTTTACACAATTGAGGATATTAAAGTGATCCTTCCAAAACTCTTTTAGAGTCAATCGAGTGTCTGTGGTCACTTCAAAGCACTTTTGAAACAGAGCTTTTGTGTACAGTTTCTTGAAGTTGGAAATGACCTGCTGGTCCATGGGCTGCAGGAGAGGAGTGGTATTAGGAGGCAAAAACTTCACCTTAATGAAGCTCATGTCCCCATTAAGTCGCTCTGCCACGTCTGTAGGATGACCAGGGGCATTGTCTAACACCAGGAGGCACTTAAGGTCTAATTTCTTTTCAGTTAGGTAATCTTTCACATTGGGGGCAAATGCATGGTGTAACCAGTTATAGAAAAATTCCCTAGTGACCCATGCCTTACTGTTTGCCCTCCACAGCACACACAAATTATCCTTGAGGACATTCTTTTGCCTGAACGCTCTGGGAGTTTCAGAGTGATACACTAATAAAGGCTTAACTTTGCAATCACCACTAGCATTGGCACACATCAACAAAGTAAGCCTGTCTTTCATAGGCTTATGTCCTGGGAGTGCCTTTTCCTCCTGAGTAATGTAGGTCCTGCTTGGCATTTTCTTCCAGAACAGGCCTGTTTCATCACAATTAAACACTTGTTCAGGTTTCAGTCCTTCAGTTTCTATGTACTCCTTGAATTCATGCACATATTTTTCAGCCGCTTTGTGGTCCGAACTGGCAGCCTCACCATGCCGTATCACACTATGGATGCCACTACGCTTCTTAAATCTCTCAAACCAACCTTTGCTGGCCTTAAATTCACTCACATCATCACTAGTTGCAGGCATTTTTTTAATTAAATCGTCATGCAACTTCCTAGCCTTTTCACATATGATCGCTTGAGAGACGCTATCTCCTGCTAGCTGTTTTTCATTTATCCACACCAATAAGTCTCTCAACATCTTCCATCACTTGCGATCTTTGTTTCGAAAACACAGTTAAACCTTTGGCAACAACAGCTTCCTTGATTGCCGTTTTCTTGCCCACAATAGAAGAGATGGTTGATTTTGGTTTCTTGTACAACCTGACCAGGTCGGTGATACGTACTCCACTTTCATACTTATCAATGATCTCTTTCTTTATTTCAATAGGAATCCTAACCCTTATTGCTGTAGGGTTGGAACTAGAAGCTTTCTTGGGGCCCATGGTCACTTATTTTCCAGAAACAGCACCGAAAACACTGTAATAATACGAAATATTCCGAGTGTATGCTTGAATGTTACCGCGGAGGCTGGCTGGTAAACAATGGCACAGGCGGCACATGTGAGGCTGGCTGAGGGCGCACATTGGACGCGTCTCGGACGAAGGCCGCTGAGCGGGTTTTTGTCCACTATGCGGGGCAAAATTTTAGCGAACAAAGCGTCCGCTATGCGGATTGTCCGCTATGCAAGGCGTCCGCTATGCGGGGGTCCACTGTACAGTGGTCCCTCAATAATCATCCATAATCCGTTCCTGGAAGTGGGACTATTATCAAAATGGATGATTTTCGAATCAATTTTCCCCATAAGAAATAATGTAAATCCAATTAATTCGTTCCAGACACCTAGAAGTATCAACAAAAAAAATTTTTTTTTACCTAAAAGATAGATTTACATGCACAAAAGAATGAACATTCAACATGACAGTTACCTTTATTGAAGGCTGTTGTTGATGAATGGAAAACAGGGAGGAGGAGAGAGGGAAGAGAGGTTATTTGGAAGGGGAATCCCCCTCCATAAGGACTCTAGGGCACTAATAAAATGTATAAATGAACATTGGTAATAGGGGTAGTTGATGAGTGGAATGGTCTGCCTAGTAGGGTGATCGAAGCTAAAACATTGGGTAGTTTCAAATTTAGGTTGGATAAATACACGAGTGAGAGGGGTTGGATTTGAGTCTGACTTGCACCTGAGTTTATTGCTTGGGTAGCATTTGTTCTGTTAGAGGGTTGGATTTGTGAAGGAACGGCCTAGTATGGGCCAGCAGGCCTGTTCCAGTGTTCCTACTTTCTTAAGTTCTTAATTAACATCACACTTACCAGTAGGGTGATCGAGGCTAGGACCTTGGGTAGCTTTAAGATGAGATTGGACAAATATACGAGTTGGAGGAGGTGAGTTTGATTTGTGTCATTGGGTACGGGAGTAAATTCTTGGGTAGCTTTGGGTGGAGGTCATTTTGATAAGGACCTGCCTTGTATGGGCCAGTAGACCTGCAGTGTTCTTCCATTGTTATGTTCTTATTGGCTATTTGTTTGTGTGAGGGAGGGATGGCAAGTTTATTGTTGGAGAATATGACACTAATATAACTCTATGGCTTATTTATCTATCACGATTCAACTAATAAGAACATAAGAACATAAGAAAGGAGGAACACTGCAGAAGGCCTGTTGGCCCATACTAGGCAGGTCCTTTACAATTCATCCCACCAACAAAACATTTGCCCATCCCAACCCTCAATGCCACCCAAGAAACAAGCTCCGATGTGCAAGTCCCACTCAAATCCAACCCCTCCCACTCATGTACTTATCCAACCTAAATTTGAAACTACCCAAAGTCCTAGCCTCAATAACCCAACTAGGTAGACTGTTCCACTCATCAACTACCCTATTTCCAAACCAATACTTTCCTATGTCCTTTCTAAATCTAAACTTATCTAATTTAAATCCATTACTGCGGGTTCTCTCTTGGAGAGATATCCTCAAGACCTTGTTAATATCCCCCCTATTAATACCTATCTTCCACTTATACACTTCGATCAGGTCTCCCCTCATTCTTCGTCTAACAAGTGAATGTAACTTAAGAGTCTTCAATCTTTCTTCATAAGGAAGATTTCTAATGCTATGTATTAATTTAGTCATCCTACGCTGAATGTTTTCTAATGAATTTATGTCCATTCTGTAATATGGAGACCAGAATTGAGCTGCATAATCTAGGTGAGGCCTTACTAATGATGTATAAAGCTGCAGTATGACCTCTGGACTTCTGTTGCTTACACTTCTTGATATAAATCCCAGTAATCTATTTGCCTTATTACGTACGCTTAGGCATTGCTGTCTTGGTTTAAGGTTGCTGCTTACCATAACCCCCAAGTCCTTTTCGCAATCTGTATGGCTAAGTTCTACATTATTTAACTTATAAGTGCTAGGGTTATAGACACTCCCGAGCTTCAGAACCTTGCATTTATCCACATTGAACTGCATCTGCCACTTTTCTGACCAAGAGTAGAGTTTGTCTAAATCCTCCTGAAGTTCCCTAACATCTACGTTTGAATCAATTATCCTACCTATCTTCGTGTCATCGGCGAATTTGCTCATATCACTAGCAATTCCTTCATCAAGATCATTGATATATATTATAAACAACAACGGGCCCAAGACTGATCCCTGTGGAACACCACTTGTTACTGATCCCCACTCGGATTTAACCCCATTTATGGACACTCTCTGCTTCCTGTCTGTGAGCCATGACTCGATCCACGAGAGCACCCTCCCCCCAATGCCATGAGCTGCTACTTTCTTCAACAGTCTTTGGTGCGGAACTCTATCAAATGCCTTACTAAAATCTAAGTAAACAATATCAAATTCTTTATCGTGGTCAACAGCCTCAAAAGCTTTACTGAAGAAAGTTAATAAATTAGTTAGACATAATAAACAATATTAATAACATAGAAACATGGAATATACTCTAGAATGAATAAAATAAGTCATTACTTATGTCACGAGACGTGTTGTGTTGTGTTGTTGTTGGGTATATAAGGGCCACTGAGTGTAAGCCGTCCATAATGGTGGTGAAGCAGCAGCTGAGTCGGCAGTGGTTTTTGTAGCCCTATATAACTCCAACAACATTGGAGGAGTTGGTAGAATCACTGAATCACTAAAGAAGGAACCCACTACCACCATCACTACGACCTTCTACCACTATTACAACTGTTACCACCATCACTACTACCTTCTACCACCACTACCACCAAAGAAAGCTTCTAGTGCCAGCCCTTTGGTAAAGAATGTGAGAAACACATTATTTATGAAAAAGTTTGTAGAAAAATACAAAGATGATGGTGGTAGAGTGGAAGCAGTTGTGATGGTGGTTGATGAACATAAGAAAGGAGGATCACTGCAGCAGGCCTGTTGGCCCATGCTCGGCAGGTCCTTTACAATTCATCCCACTAACGAAACATTTTCCCAACCCAGTCCTCAATGCTACCCAAGAAATAAGCTCTGATAACTCTATCCACTCATTTGCAAGTCCCAAATGAGTGGATAGAGTTAGCAGAGCCTATTTCTTGGGTAGCATTGAGGACTGGGTTGGGAAAATATTTCGTTAGTGGGATGAATTGTAAAGGACCTGCCGAGCATAGGCCAACAGGCCTGCTGCAGTGATCCTCCTTTCTTATGTTCTTATATTCTTATGTTCATCAACCACTATCACAACTGCTTCCACTCTGCCACCACCATCTTTGTATTTTTTTACAAACTTTTTCATAAATAATGTGTTTCTCACATTCTTTACCAAAGGGCTGGCACTAGAAGCTTTATTTGGAGCCATGGTAGCTTATTTAGCACTTGCAAGCACTAAAATCAATGGAATATTATGAAATATTTCGTAGGAGCATGTGAGGGGACCGTTACTCACTGGTAAACAATGGCACACTGGCTGGGAAGGAAAGGCCGAGGCGGCTCAGAGCGTGAGTACGCGTCCAGGACGAAGGACTATTAGGACTATTAGCGAGTTACCGGACCATTTGCGAGCCAATATTTTGACGAAAAAACGGGACCATTTCCGAAATGGACGACTTTCAGGCCGGACGATTATTGAGGGACCACTGTACTAAATCAGCTACCATGGCTCCAAAGAAAGCTCCTAGTGCCAAGCCTGTGGTAAAGGTGAGAAATACGATTGAATTTAAGAAAATCATCATTGAACAATATGAAAGTGGTACAAGTGTGGCCGAACTGTCCAGGATGTATAAGAAACCCTACACAACCTTATGTTCCATAGTGGCCAAGAAAAATGAAATAAAGGATGCTGTTGTTGCAAAGGGAGTAACTATGCTGACAAAAATGAGATCACCAGTACTGAAGAGGTTGAGAAGTTATTATTGGTGTGGATAAATGAGAAACAATTAGCAGGAGAGACTCTTATGACTTCATTTATTTGTGAAAAGGCTAGGCAGTTGCATGAAGATTTGGTAAAGAAATTGCCTGCAAATAGTGGTGAAGTGAGTGAATTTAAGGCCAGCAAAGGCTGGTTTGAGAGATTTAAGAACCGTACTTGCATACAGTGTGGTAAGGCATGGTGAGGCTGCCAGTTCGGACCACAAGGCGGCTGAAAAATATGTGCATGAATTCCAGGAGTACATAGAGGCTGAAGGACTGAAACCTGAACAAGTGTTCAATTGTGACGAAACAGGCCTCTTTTGGAAGAAAATGCCAAAGAGGACCTTCATTACACAAGAGGAAAAGGCAATGCCAGGACACAAGCCTATGAAAGACAGGCTGACGCTAATGTTCTGTGCTAATGCTAGTGGGGATTTCAAAGTGAAGCCATTATTAGTGTACCATTCTGAAAATCCCAGAGTGTTCAGGAAAAACAATGTTATGAAGAGTAAATTGTGTGTGTTTTGGAAATCTAATAGTAAGGCATGGGTCATGAGGGAAATTTTCGTCGAGTGGTTCAATGAAGTGTTTGGCCCTAGTGTGAAGGAGTATCTCCTGGAAAAGAAATTGGATCTCAAGTGCCTGCTAGTAATGGACAATGCACCTGCTCATCCTCCAAACTTGGATGACCTAATTTTCGAGGAGTTTGGGTTCATCACAGTAAAGTTCTTGCCCCCGAATACCACTCCTCTCCTCCAACCCATGGACCAGCAGGTTATTGCAAACTTTAAAAAACTCTACACAAAAGCAATGTTTCACAGGTGCTTGACTGTGACCACAGACACTCACTTGACTCTAAGGGAATTTTGGAGAGAACACTTCAGCATCCTCCAGTGCATAACCCTTATAGGTATGGCTTGGGAGGAAGTGACTACCAGGACTTTGAACTCTGCCTGGAGAAAATTGTGGCCAGATTGTGTCGACAAGAGGGATTCTGAAGGATTTGGGACTGACCCTAATGAGCCTATGTCTGTTGTAAAATCAATTGTGGCACTGGGGAGTTCCATGGGGTTGGATGTGAGTTTGGAGGATGTGGAAGAATTGGTGGAAGACCACAATGAAGAGCTCACCACTGAGGAGCTGCAAGAGCTTCAGCAGGAAGAGCAACACATTGCAGCTCAGAATCTTGCTGCAGAGGAGGAGAAAGAGAGATGGAAGAAGGTGCCTTCTTCAGAAATTAAAGAGATTTTTACAATGTGGGGTAAGATGGAAAACTTTATGGAGAAACATCACCCTAACAAGGTTGTTGCAAGCCAGGTTGGCAACATGTACAGTGACAAAGTCTTGGGCCATTTTAGGGAAGTGTTAAAGAGACGCCAGAAACAGAGCTCTCTCCACAGTTACTTTGTGAGAAAGGACTCCAGTGACTCTCAAAGTGGTCCTAGTGGCATTAAGAAACAGAGAAGAGAAGCAACCCCAGAAAAGCAAATGGTACCTGAGGTGTTGATGGATAAACAATCCACTCTCTCTCCTCCAGTCTCCCATACACTAAGAAGAATCTCCAATAAAGGTGTTATGCTGTTAATGTTTCATTCATCATTTCCCATTGTATGGTTTATGTGCTACATGCATATTTCATGTTAAAAAATTTTTTGTTTTAATACTTCTGGGTGTCAGGAACGGATTAATTGTATTTACATTATTTCTAATGGGGAAAATTGATTCATAAATTGTAAATTTCGTTTATAGATATATATATATATATATATATATATATATATATATATATATATATATATATATATATATATATATATATATATATATATATGTATATATATATATATATATATATATATATATATATATATATATATATATATATATATATATATATATATATATATATATATATATATATATATATGTATATATATATATATATATATATATACAGTGGACCCCCGCATAACGATGGCATCGCATAGCGATTTTTCCGCATAACGATTACTTTTATCGCAAAATTTTTGCCCCGCATACCGATTAAAAACCCGCATACCGATTTTCGTCCGAGACGCGTCCAATGTGCCCTCAGCCAGCCTCACATGTGCCGCTCCGTCCCATTGTTTACCAGCCAGCCTCCGCGGTAACATCCAAGCATACACTCGGAATATTTCGTATTATTACAGTATTTTCGGTGCTGTTTCTGGAAAATAAGTGACCATGGGCCCCAAGAAAGCTTCTAGTGCCAACCCTACACCTCAAAGGGTAAGAATTACTATAGAGATGAA
>NC_091315.1:20734318-20809318 GCF_038502225.1 Cherax quadricarinatus
GCAGCCATAACCACTCCCGCATTGTTGTGGTATTCACTGCCATCTAGTGATGGCCTTTCAAAGCCAACTATTTTATAGTATTATTATTATTATTATTATAGTACATTGTTATTATATTATTATTACACGTATTATATTATTACTATACGTATATTATTATTATACGTATTATTATATTATTATTATTATTATGGGGAAGCACTTGTGCGGGGGGGGGGGGGGGGAGGAGGAATGGAAGGTATTCAGGCTTAATTTAGGGAACTGGAACACAGATCCAATTCCTTAGAACAAGAGCCCCTCACCATATATGCACTAATAATAATAATAATACAGTAGACCCCGAGTTTCACGAGTCTTGCGCTTTGTGAATTTCAACTTTCAGCAACTTTTTTCGTCAAAATATAGCCTTGCATTTCGTGATCTGCCTCACGATTTGTTTGTACGAAACACATCTGAGTGGTCTCCCAGCGGCCGGGCGTACACAAAGGCTCGCATACACCACCATTCAGAGTCAGTGTGGCATTGTTTCTGGATGAGTAACCATCACCCTATGCATTCATACGATACATTTCATAATAGTCCATTGTTTTTTGTGCTTGAAACTGCTAAATATGCCACCATGGGCCCAACAAAAGCTTCTAGTGCCAGTGCTTTGGTAAAAAAGGGGAGAAACACGATAGAATTAAAGGAAAAGTTTGCAGAAAAATATGAAAGTGGTGGTGGTAGAGGGTGGTAGTGATGGTTGTAGAGGGTGGTGGTAGTGATGGTGGTAGAGGGTGGTGGTAGTGATGGTGGCAGAGGGTGGTAGTGGTTGTGATGGTGGTAGAGGGTAGTAGTGATGGTGGTAGAGGGTAGTAGTGATGGTGGTAGAGGGTGGAAGTGATGGTGGCAAAGGGTGGTAGTGATTGTGATGGTGGTAGAGGATGGTAGTGATGGTGGTAGTGGTTGTGATGGGGGTAGAGGGTGGTAGTGATGGTGGTAGAGGGTGGTAGCAGTTGTGATGGTGGTAGAGGGTGGTAGTGATGGTGGTAGAGGGTTGTAGTGATGGTGGTAGAGGGTGGTAGTGGTTGTGATGGTGGTAGAGGGTGGTAGTTGTTGTGATGGTGGTAGAGGATGGTAGTGATTGTGGTGGTGGTAGAGGGTGGTAGCTATTGTGATGGTGGTAGAAGGTTTCAGTGGTTGTGATAGTGGTAGAGGATGGTAGTGAAGGTGGAAGAGGGTGGTAACAGTTGTGATGGTGGTAGAGAGTGGTAGTGATGGTGGTAGAGGGTGGTAGTGATTGTGGTAGAGGATAGAGCTGCAAGAGCTCTTTTTATGGAAGGGGATTCCCCTTCTAAAGAATATAGTAATTTCTTCATCCACTCCCCTCCTCCCATCTTCTATACACCAACAAGAGTCTTCAATAAAGGCAAGACCGATGTTATTATTGTTTTATACTTGATTTCTCATTGTTTTCTATATGTAAATCTATATTTAATCTATAAAAAAAAATAATTTTTTTGTTAATATACTTTTGGGTGTCTGGAACGGATTAATTGGATTTACATTATTTCTTATGGGGAAATGGTTTTGACATTTGTGAATTCCGACTTTCGGCAGACTCTCTGGAACGGATTAATCATGAAACTCGGGGATCCACTGTAATTATTATTATAACAGTAATAATAATAATGCAATATAATAGTAATAATACATGTAACAGTAAGGAGAAACTTCAAAAGGCTGCCAGTAGTTGGCACCACAATCAGCAAAACATTGGTAACCACTACCACTCAACACCTGTCTAGACTTAAGTAGTCTATAAGTATTAGGTTAAGTCTGCCCGAAATGCCTCGGCATTATAGTGGCTTTCTTTGCTCCAATCATATTATGATATGTAAACACATATTGTAACCTTTGCAAAAAAATAAATATTTTATTTATTCATTCATTTAACCCTTAGACTGTCCAAATGTAGATCTACGTTCACTCACATAGAGCTCCAAATGTAGATGTACTTTTTATTTTACATGCCGTCAAATGTAAAATAAAACTCAGATCTACATTTGGACCGCTACGTGAGTGAATGTAGATCTATGTTTGGACAGTTTAAGGGTTAAGGAACCTCCCTTGAGGGGGAAGTACGTATCCTGAAATTTCGTTCATATCCAGAAGCAAAAAATCAACCGAACAACGGTTCATATGCTGAAAAGTTAGCATAGTGGTGTGTTCATAAGCCGAGGCTCCACTGTATTTCTCACTGTTTTCTGTATGTAAAACTATAGTTATTCTCTAATACTTTTGGACATCTGGAACAGATTAATTGGATTTACATTATCTCTTATGGGAAATACTGATTCAGTTTTCATCAAATTCAATTTTCATCAGACTTTCTGGAACGAATTAATGACGAAAACTGAGGTTCCACTGTAATCGGTATTGTGCTGAAGAGTCAACATCAAAGCCTATCACAGAAACTTTTCAAAAATATGCTTAATGGATTTACCACAATTATTATTATTACATTCAAAGGGAGGGAAGGGGGAAGTGCTAAACCTGTAGGGGACATTCAGTCCTGATTTGAGGAATTGGAGCATAGGTCCAATTCTTTATATTAAGAGCCCATCACCAGCATCATGAAACCTCCCCTGAGGGAAACCCATGCCATTAAAGCCAAATACAATATACCAACCTGAATTTGACAAGCAGCAGCACTTGCAACTCAAAATCAAAACAAGACAAAGAATAGTTTGGAAAATACTGTAATGTATGCTAAAATTAATTTACCAGACTCCATATGCTTTTCTTTTGCTGTATGACCCTTATGGGTTTAGCACTTAGTTATGACTGTATTATTTTTTTTTAGCTATATGGCACAAGTTTACTTATAAATTTCAATATTAATGCTAGTAGAGCCATAGTCGAGGAATTATGGCCACTGTGCTTACATCATTTTTTGGATATTTTATATTCTGCATTTATGGCTTCTATATCTCTACTGATGTTAATGGATACATCTGCTATAAAACCTCGCCTTCCCCCACCTCTTTCCCTAAACTCACACTAGGCCTAGTGTCATTTACAAGTTGTGCCTATCATTAACTCAGTGTTTACTTCCATTATAAATGAATATAAGAAGTTATATTGTATTATATTGTATTGTAAATAGCTCTTGTTCTTCTTTATTTCTTCTATTGTCCATGGGGAAGTGGAAAAGAATCTTTCCTCCGTAAGCCATGCGTGTCGTATGAGGCGACTAAAATGCCGGGAGCAATGGGCTAGTAACCCCTTCTCCTGTAGACATTTACTAAAAAAGAGAAGAAGAAAAACTTTATAAAACTGGGATGCTTGAATGTGTGTGGATGTAGTGCGGATGACAATAAACAGATGATTGCTGATGTTATGAATGAAAAGAAGTTGGATGTCCTGGCCCTAAGCGAAACAAAGCTGAAGGGGGTAGGGGAGTTTCGGTGGGGGGGGAAATAAATGGGATTAAATCTGGAGTATCTGAGAGAGTTAGGGCAAAGGAAGGCATAGCAGTAATGTTGAAGGATCAGTTATGGAAGGAGAAAAGAGAATATGAATGTGTAAATTCAAGAATTATGTGGATTAAAGTAAAGGTTGGATGCGAAAAGTGGGTCATAATAAGCGTGTATGCACCTGGAGAAGAGAGGAATGTAGAGGAGAGAGAAAGATTTTGGGAGATGTTAAGTGAATGTATAGGAGCCTTTGAACCAAGTGAGAGAGTAATTGTGGTAGGGGATCTGAATGCTAAAGTAGGAGAAACTTTTAGAGAGGGTGTGGTAGGTAAGTTTGGGGTGCCAGGTGTAAATGATAATGGGAGCCCTTTGATTGAACTTTGTATAGAAAGGGGTTTAGTTAAAGGTAATACATATTTTAAGAAAAAGAGGATAAATAAGTATACAAGATATGATGTGGGGCAAAATGACAGTAGTTTGTTGGATTATGTATTGGTAGATAAAAGACTATTGAGTAGACTTCAGGATGTACATGTTTATAGAGGGGCCACAGATATATCAGATCACTTTCTAGTTGTAGCTACACTGAGAGTAAAAGGTAGATGGGATACAAGGAGAATAGAAGCATCAGGGAAGAGAGAGGTGAAGGTTTATAAACTAAAAGAGGAAGCAGTTAGGGTAAGATATAAACAGCTATTGGAGGATAGATGGGCTAATGAGAGCATAGGCAATGGGGTCGAGGAGGTATGGGGTAGGTTTAAAAATGTAGTGTTAGAGTGTTCAGCAGAAGTTTGTGGTTACAGGAAAGTGGGTGCAGGAGGGAAGAGGAGCGATTGGTGGAATGATGATGTAAACAGAGTAGTATGGGAGAAAAAGTTAGCATATGAGAAGTTTTTACAAAGTAGAAGTGATGCAAGGAGGAAAGAGTATATGGAGAAAAAGAGAGAGGTTAAGAGAGTGGTGAAGCAATGTAAAAAGAGAGCAAATGAGAGAGTGGGTGAGATGTTATCAACAAATTTTGTTGAAAATAAGAAAAAGTTTTGGAGTGACATTAACAAGTTATGGAAGCCTAGAGAACAAATGGATTTGTCAGTTAAAAATAGGAGAGGAGAGTTATTAAATGGAGAGTTAGAGGTATTGGGAAGATGGAGGGAATATTTTGAGGAATTGTTAAATGTTGATGAAGATAGGGAAGCTGTGATTTCGTGTATAGGGCAAGGAGGAATAACATCTTGTAGGAGTGAGGAAGAGCCAGTTGCGAGTGGGGGAAGTTCGTGAGGCAGTAGGTAGAATGAAAGGGGGTAAGGCAGCCGGGATTGATGGAATAAAGATAGAAATGTTAAAAGCAGGTGGGGATATAGTTTTGGAGTGGTTGGTGCAATTATTTAATAAATGTATGGAAGAGGGTAAGGTACCTAGGGATTGGCAGAGAGCATGCATAGTTCCTTTATATAAAGGCAAAGGGGGCAAAAGAGAGTGCAAAAATTATAGGGGGATAAGTCTGTTGAGTATACCTGGTAAAGTGTATGGTAGAGTTATTATTGAAAGAATTAAGAGTAAGACAGAGAATAGGATAGCAGATGAACAAGGAGGCTTTAGGAAAGGTAGGGGGTGTGTGGACCAGGTGTTCACAGTGAAACATATAAATGAACAGTTTTTAGATAAGGCTAAAGAGGTCTTTGTGGCATTTATGGATTTGGAAAAGGCGTATGACAGGGTGGATAGGGGGGCAATGTGGCAGATGTTGCAGGTGTATGGTGTAGGAGGTAGGTTACTGAAAGCAGTGAAGAGGTTTTACGAGGATAGTGAGGCTCAAGTTAGAGTATATAGGAAAGAGGGAAATTATTTCCCAGTAAAAGTAGGCCTTAGACAAGGATGTGTGATGTCACCATGGTTGTTTAATATATTTATAGATGGGGTTGTAAGAGAAGTAAATGCGAGGGTCTTGGCAAGAGGTGTGGAGTTAAAAGATAAAGAATCACACATAAAGTGGGAGTTGTCACAGTTGCTCTTTGCTGATGACACTGTGCTCTTGGGAGATTTTGAAGAGAAGTTGCAGAGGTTGGTGGATGAATTTTGTAGGGTATGCAAAAGAAGAAAATTAAAAGTGAATACAGGAAAGAGTAAGGTTATGAGGATAACAAAAAGATTAGGTGATGAAAGATTGGATATGAGATTGGAGGGAGAGAGTATGGAGGAGGTGAATGTATTCAGATATTTGGGAGTGGACGTGTCACCGGATGGGTCTATGAAAGATGAGGTGAATCATAGAATTGATGAGGGGAAAAGGGTGAGTGGTGCACTTAGGAGTCTGTGGAGACAAAGAACTTTGTCCTTGGAGGCAAAGAGGGGAATGTATGAGAGTATAGTTTTACCAACGCTCTTATATGGGTGTGAAGCATGGGTGATGAATGTTGCAGCGAGGAGAAGGCTGGAGGCAGTGGAGATGTCATGTCTGAGGGCAATGTGTGGTGTGAATATAATGCAGAGAATTCGTAGTTTGGAAGTTAGGAGGAGGTGCGGGATTACCAAAACTGTTGTCCAGAGGGCTGAGGAAGGGTTGTTGAGGTGGTTCGGACATGTAGAGAGAATGGAGCAAAACAGAGTGACTTCAAGAGTGTATCAGTCTGTAGTGGAAGGAAGGCGGGGTAGGGGTCGGCCTAGGAAAGGTTGGAGGGAGGGGGTAAAGGTTGTTTTGTGTGCGAGGGGCTTGGGCTTCCAGCAGGCATGCGTGAGCGTGTTTGATAGGAGTGAATGGAGACAAATGGTTTTTAATACTTGACGTGCTGTTGGAATGTGAGCAAAGTAACATTTATGAAGGGGTTCAGGGAAACCGGGAGGCCGGACTTGAGTCCTGGAGATGGGAAGTACAGTGCCTGCACTCTGAAGGAGGGGTGTTAATGTTGCAGTTTAAAAACTGTAGTGTAAAGCACCCTTCTGGCAAGACAGTGATGGAGTGAATGATGGTGAAAGTTTTTCTTTTTTGGGCCACCCTGCCTTGGTGGGAATTGGCCAGTGTGATAATAAAAAAAAAAAAAATATTGTATTAGGTTTTAAAAATTTTGAACTTGTAAATAAAATAGACATTAATGTGGTAAAAGTAACTGGCAAACAGTAGATCCCTCACTAATGAATATAACAAGTTCCTGAAAAATTTTTTGTAACTTGAGTGTTCAACCTTTTGAGACTGTTTACCCCAGACACCCATACTATAATCAGAGATGTATTCCTGAAAGCTAATACTCTATACTTCAATAACAAAATGGCACAATACCATGGCTGAAGCAATGCACAAATAACCCACACATAGGAGAGAGGAGCTTAAAACGACATTTCGGTCCGACTTGAACCAGCGTAAATAATAATAATTTTTTTTTTTTTCAACAAGTCGGTCGTCTCCCACCGAGGCAGGGTGACCCAAAAAAAGAAAGAAAATCCCCAAAAAGAAAATACTTTCATCATCATTCAACACTTTCACCACACTCACACATTATCACTGCTTTTGCAGAGGTGCTCAGAATATAACAGTTTAGAAGCATATACGTATAGAGATACACAACATATCCCTCCAAACTGCCAATATCCCAAACCCCTCCTTTAAAGTGCAGGCATTGTACTTCCCATTTCCAGGACTCAAGTCCGACTACATGAAAATAACCGGTTTCCCTGAATCCCTTCACTAAATATTACCCTGCTCACACTCCAACAGATTGTCAGGTCCCAAGTATCATTCGTCTCCATTCACTCCTATCTAACACGCTCATGCACTCTTGCTGGAAGTCCAAGCCCCTCACCCACAAAACCTCCTTTACCCCCTCTTTCCAACCCTTTCTAGGACGACCCCTACCCCTCTTTCCTTCCCCTATAGATTTATATGCTTTCCATGTCATTCTACTTTGATCCATTCTCTCTAAATGACCAAACCACCTCAACAACCCCTCTTCTGCCCTCTGACTAATGCTTTTATTAACTCCACACCTTCTCCTAATTTCCACACTCTGAATTTTCTGCATAATATTAACACCACACATTGCCCTTAGACAGGACATCTCCACTGCCTCCAACCGTCTCCTCGCTGCTGCATTTACCACCCAAGCTTCACATCCATATAAGAGTGTTGGTACTACTATACTTTCATACATTCCCTTCTTTGCCTCCATAGATAACGTTTTTTGACTCCACATATACCTCAACGCACCACTCACCTTTTTTCCCTCATCAATTCTATGATTAACCTCATCCTTCATAAATCCATCCGCTGACACGTCAACTCCCAAGTATCTGAAAACATTCACTTCTTCCATACTCCTCCTCCCCAATTTGATATCCAATTTTTCTTTATCTAAATCATTTGATACCCGCATCACCTTACTCTTTTCTATGTTCACTTTCAACTTTCTACCTTTACACACATTCTCAAACTCATCCACTAACCTTTGCAATTTTTCTTTAGAATCTCCCATAAGCACAGTATCATCAGCAAAAAGTAACTGTGTCAATTCCCATTTTGAATTTGATTCCCCATAATTTAATCCCACCCCTCTCCCGAACACCCTAGCATTTACTTCTTTTACAACCCCATCGATAAATATATTAAACAACCATGGTGACATTACACATCCCTGTCTAAGACCTACTTTTACCGGGAAGTATTCTCCCTCTCTTCTACACACCCTAACCTGAGCCTCACTATCCTCATAAAAGCTCTTTACAGCATTTAGTAACTTACCACCTATTCCATATACTTGCAACATCTGCCACATTGCTCCTCTATCCACTCTATCATATGCCTTTTCTAAATCCATAAATGCAATAAAAACTTCCCTACCTTTATCTAAATACTGTTCACATATATGCTTCAGTGTAAACACTTGATCTACACATCCCCTACCCACTCTGAAACCTCCTTGTTCGTCCGCAATTCTACATTCTGTCTTACCTCTAATTCTTTCAATTATAACCCTACCGTATACTTTTCCTGGTATACTCAGTAAACTTATTCCTCTATAATTTTTACAATCTCTTTTGTCCCCTTTCCCTTTATATAAAGGGACTATACATGCTCTCCGCCAATCCCTAGGTACCTTCCCCTCTTTCATACATTTATTAAACAAAAGTACCAACCACTCCAACACTATATCCCCCCCTGCTTTTAACATTTCTGTCATGATCCCATCAGTTCCAGCTGCTTTACCCCCTTTCATTCTACGTAATGCCTCACGTACCTCCACCACACTTACAGTCTGCTCTTCTTCACTCCTAAAAGAAGGTATACCTCCCTGGCCAGTGCATGAAATTACCGCCTCCCTTTCTTCCTTAACATTTAAAAGTTCCTCAAAATATTCTCGCCATCTACCTAATACCTCCCTCTCCCCATCTACTAACTCCCCTACTCTGTTTTTAACTGACAAATCCATACTTTCCCTAGGCTTTCTTAACTTGTTTAACTCACTCCAAAATTTTTTCTTATTTTCATTAAAATTTCTTGACAGTGCCTCTCCCACTCTTTCATCTGCTCTCCTTTTGCACTCTCTCACCACTCTCTTCACCTTTCTTTTACTCTCCATATACTCTGCTCTTCTTATAACACTTCTGCTTTGTAAAAACCTCTCGTAAGCTACCTTTTTCTCTTTTATCACACCCTTTACTTCATCATTCCACCAATCACTCCTCTTTCCTCCTGCCCCCACCCTCCTATAACCACAAACTTCTGCCCCACATTCTAATAGTGCATTTTTAAAACTATTCCAACCCTCTTCAACCCCCCCACTACTCATCTTTGCACTAGCCCACCTTTCTGCACATGGTATACAGGCGTAGCCGATATCAATGACATACTATGTACTACTAATATATAGAAAACCACTTATGCTGAGCATCTCAGGCAAATTAGGTCAGTTTTATCCCAGGATGTGACCCACACCAGTCAACTAACACCCAGGTACCCATTTTAAACTGATGAGTGAACAGGGACAGGGACAGCAGGTGTCTCACGGAAACATGTCCTTAATATTTTCCAACTGTACCGGAGGAGATTCGAACCCCGGACCTCAGTGTGTGAGCTGAGTGCGCTAGTGTTTGAGCTACGGACATGAAACATCATCGTAAGCTCCTCTCTCCTATGTGTGGGTTATCTGTGTACTCTATACTTAATTTCATTTTTTTAATGATGAAACTAAAAATAGTACAGTACTTAAGTGAGTCCCTCTCTCTCTCCTTCTCCCCTTCTTTCTCCTTTTCCTTTCCATTCCTTTACCTCACTTTCCAATTCCCTAACTTTATTTTCTCTCATCCACTAGCCTTACTCTCTTCCATTCTCAAGTCTCACTCTCTCAAATTCCCTAATATCTCACTCTCTTCCATTCCCTAATATCTCTCTTCCATTCCCTAATGTCTCACTCTCTTCCATTCCCTAATATCTCTCTCTCTTCCATTCCCTAATATCTCTCTCTCTTCCATTCCCTAATATCTCACTCTCTTCCATTCCCTAATATCTCACTCTCTCCCATTCCTTAATGGTATTGTGCCTTTTTTTTTTTTAGTCCCTACCTCCCTTCCATCCTCTCCTTGCATCCATTTCCATCCCTCTCTCAGCAAAATCAAATAATTCCACTTTGAGCTCAATTTCAAGCTACTTCTTGTCCTGAAACCAACCAAAATTATCTCTATTTCAGTAATATGTCTTTCATTCTATCAAGAAACAGTTAATAAAAACATCTGAGAAAACACCTCAAAGTTGCTATTTTAAACTATACACATGGTTAGAGTTTTGCTTTTTCCGTAATGCACTGAATGAGGCAGGATTTTTTTATACTGTGCACTCACTGCACAGACTCATTCTCATTCTGAGGCCAAAATTTATTAATCACAGCTTATCTAAGCGAGCTGAGCTCATGACATACAATTACACGAGGGATCCCGGCCTCAATGATGTGGTTCTATGTGACGGTCATTGAAAGGGTTATACTAAGTAACTTTAAATGTTATGAAACAGTTTAAATTTAATTCTTGCCTTGATAGGGGGTTAATACAGCTCAGACAAGTTGGGACTATTAGGAACCCAAATTGGGAGTGAAAATACCAGTAGTACAGCTGCACGATTTGGTACAGACTCAAATCTTTTTACCAAGTAGTTAGGTAAACCCACAAACAAACAGTTGCAAAAAAAATTAATTCAACAGGAAACAAATGCATGGATAAGGGCCAAGATACACACTCTGTTTATCAAGATATTTTCTAACAGCATATAGATTACAAATACGAAATACGTAAAATTTTACAATTCAGTTGATGTGTCCAAAAACTGCCAATGAAGAATCCAGGTAGATGCCCAGATCTCACAGACTACTAACTGACAGTGCCACAATGATAGACACCAAAACTTCCAATCTGACAATAAAAAATCTCTATCTTACCCTCATTTAGTTTTAATTTTCTATTTGTTATCCAATTCCAAATATTAAGCAGTAAAAAAAAAAATCATCTTTACATACTATTTAGAACCCAGGCTTGTGTATAATCAGCATAAAAATGATAATTAACTCCATGGGCATCCAATGTAAGGCTACCAGTAAACAATAGTGGTCTCAGAACAGCCCTGAGGAATGCTGGAGGGCAAAGGAGATGACTCAGATACAGAATCACTGACTGCTACCAGATATGACAGACCAGAGAGGTACAATTTATGCTTTCTGAATCAAGAGAAGGTTTCCCGAGAAACAGGCAAATCAAAGCCTCTTTCATTGACCGTGGAAACCATCCACTTTGAAAATAACAATCAACAAAGTTATAAAAGGAACAGCACTTTCACATGCAGACAAGATCTTTGGAAAAATTATATGATCTAATGCACAATATGTCTGATTAAAACCCATGATCTACCGCAACTGGAGCAAACTGTGATAAATCAATAGCTAGAACAGTCACCATAAAATCTGCACCTTCTTGAGTTGAATTCAAATCTAAATGAATATTCTCTATTTTCTGACCATAACAATCATGGGAAAGTGGAACAGAATTCTTCCTCCATAAGCCATGCGTGTCATAAGAGGCGACTAAAATGCCGGGAGCAAGAGGCTAGTAACCCCTTTTCCTGTATATGTTACTAAAGTTAAAAAGAGAAACTTTCATTTTTCTTTTTTGGGCCATTCTGCTTTGGTAGAATATGGCCAGTTTGTTGAAAGAACAACAACAACAACAATCAGAGAAGTCTGATACCAGCTGTAAAGGAGAATCAGAGATAGGGAAATCAGGCTCACATACACAACCAAGCAGGTCATTCAGATGGAAGAACAAGAACCCCTGATTTCCATGACTACATTCAACTTTTTCCTGTAGTATTCCACTTTACAAGTTCTATCTATAACTGTTCAACGGACTTCTACATAATCAGGCCATGAACTAGGAGTACGTAATCTATGCCATTGACACCCCACAAATCCCCATGAAGTTCAGCAACAGAGGAATTATACCAAGGGGCTAAGTCATAAATCATTATGACTAAAATGACTTGCTAGTCACAGCCGTAAACATCTCATCATGAATCTTTGCTATCAGGTCAATAGACAGTGCAGATACAGTGATACAGTGCAGATATATCCACTCTGCCGAAGGCATCTCTCACCAACACACCAAACTGGCACAGATCAAGGTTTCTACAATTATGGAAAGACAGTATGTGCTCACAAGAAGGCAGAACCAAAAAATCAAGACTAAAAGTAACTACACAATGATCTTTCTTTCTTTCAACATACCAGCCATATCCCACCGAGGTGGGGGTGGCCCAAAAGGAAAAACGAAAGTTTCTCCTTTTACATTTAGTAATATATACAGGAGAAGGGGTTACTAGCCCCCTGCTCCCGGCATTTTAGTCATCTCTTACAACATGCATAGCTTACGGAGGAAGAATTATGTTCCACTTCTCCATGGAGAAGCACAATGATCACACATAGTAACATCAAGAGGTATTACCTCACATCTTTAATGCTCCAAGAATTGGCAGTAGACAGAACCAAGTCCAATATATGGCCACTAATGTGGGTAGGTAATAACACATTCTCAAAATTATTCAGATCTATTAGCTCCAACAACTTGTATGAATAGGTCTTCTGTTGTGATAACCAATCCAATAATTAAAGTCGCCACACAAGATGACTATTTTTTTTTTTTTTTGCAAAAGATTCAATAAGAAAACAAAATTCATTAAGAAACAAGAAATCTGAACCATCAGTACAGGATTATTCTTAAATCTGCTGATGACAATTTGCTGCTACTTCCATTATCTTAAAAGGTATATAATGAATGCATGGCAGAAACAAAGAAAAAAACGACAACTCCTTCACCATGAGTAGCAGCTAACTTTGGAATACAGTAAATCAAAAAGGACATGGGGAGAGCAGCTGCAACCACTGCTATATCAGACTCCAACAGCTATGTTTCTGTCAGGCATATCAAGAGAAAACCTGTTACCACAATATTTTAATTATAATTACTATATTATTATTAAATTAAATGCATTATTTGGAACAAGGGGCTAGAACTCTTTCTCCTGTATACGTTACTCAATTTAAAAAGAGAAACTTTTGTTTTTCTTTATAGGTCACCCTGCCTTGGTGGGATATGACCGGTTTGATAATAAATATAGAGTAGGGCTCCGCTTTATGGTGTTCCGCTAATACGGTCATTTCAAATTATGACTAAAACTCTCTATAAGGCTCCCCCACCTGACTTTCTAATACGGTCACTGTGCCCCACCCGGTTTGTTTACATTCTGTGCGAGATCCGTAAGCACTAAGTCTCTCCATTATGTCTGGAAACTGTAAAATTTCAAGTGTTTTTAAAAGTTATTTCATATTTTATATATACTCTGTTAATTATACAGTGGACCCCCGCATACCGTTGGCATCACATAACGTTAAATCCGCATACCGATACATTTTATCGCTAAGATTTTGCCTCGCATACCGCTAAAAAACCCGCTCAATGCTATTCGTCCGAGACGCGTCTAATGTGCGGCCTGAGCCAGCCTCACATGTTCCGCCAGTGGCATTGTTTACCAGCTAGCCTCCGCGGTAACATCCAAGCATACAATCGGAACATTTCGTATTATTACAGTGTTTTTGGTGATTTTATCTGCAAAATAAGTGACCATGGGCCCCAAGAAAGCTTCTAGTGCCAACCCTACAGGAATAAGGGTGAGAATTACTATAGAGATAAAGAAAGAGATCATCATTGCTAAGTATGAAAGTGGAGTGCGTGTCTCCGAGCTGGCCAGGTTGTATAGTAAACCCCAATCAACCATCGCTACTATTGTGTCCAACAAAACGGCAATCAAGGAAGCTGTTCTTGCCAAAGGTTCAACTGTGTTTTCGAAACAGAGATCGCAAGTGATGGAAGATGTTGAGAGACTCTTATTGGTATGGATAAATGAAAAACAGATAGCAGGAGATAGCATCTCTCAAGTGATCATAAGTGAAAAGGCTAGGAAGTTGCATCAGGATTTAATTAAAAAAAATGCCTGCAACTAGTGATGATGTGAGTGAATTTAGGGCCAACAAAGGTTGGTTTGAGAGATTTAAGAAGCGTAGTGGCATACATAGTGTGATAAGGCATGGTGAGGCTGCCAGTTCGGACCACAAAGCAGCTGAAAAATATGTGCAGGAATTCAAGGAGTACATAGACAGTGAAGAACTGAAAACTGAACAAGTGCTTAATTGTGATGAAACAGGCCTGTTTTGCAAGAAAATGCCAAGCAGGATGTACATTACTCAGGAGGAAAAGGCACTCCCAGGACATAAGCCTATGAAAGACAGGCTTACTCTGTTGATGTGTTCCAATGCTAGTGGTGATTGCAAAGTGAAGCCTTTATTAGTGTATCACTCAGAAACTCCCAGAGCGTTCAGGCAAAAGAATATCCTCAAGGCTAATTTGTGTGTGCTGTGGAGGGCAAACAGTAAGGCATGGGTCACTAGGGACTTTTTCTATGACTGGTTACACCATGCATTTGCCCCCAATGTGAAAGATTACCTAACTGAAAAGAAATTAGACCTTAAGTGCCTCCTGGTGTTAGACAATGCCCCTGGTCATCCTACAGACGTGGCAGAGCGACTTTATGGGGACATGAACTTCATTAAGGTGAAGTTTTTGCCTCCTAATACCACTCCTCTCCTGCAGCCCATGGACCAGCAGGTTATTGCAAACTTCAAAAAACTGTACACAAAAGCTCTGTTTGAAAGGTGCTCAATTGACTCTAAGAGAGTTTTGGAGAGATCACTTTAATATCCTCAATTGTGTAAACCTTATAGGTAAGGCTTGGGAGGGAGTGACTAAGAGGACCTTGAACTCTGCTTGGAAGAAACTGTGGCCAGAATGTGTAGACCAAAGGGATTTTGAAGGGTTTGAGGCTAACCTTGGGAATCCTATGCCAGTTGAGGAATCCATTGTGGCATTGGGAAAGTCCTTGGGGTTGGAGGTTAGTGGGGATGATGTGGAAGAGTTGGTGGAGGAGGACAATGAAGAACTAACCACTGATGAGCTGCTAGATCAACTTCAACAGCAAGAGGCCAGACCTGAGGAAACTGGTTCGGAGGAGGGGAGAGAGAAATTGAAGAAGTTGCCTACTTCAAAGATTAAGGAAATGTGTGGAATGTGGCTTAAAGTGCAAACCTTTTTTGATGACAATCACCCTAACACAGCTATTGCAAGCCATGCTGGTGACTATTACACTGACACTGTTGTGAAACACTTTAGGAAAGTCATAAAGGAACGAGAGGTACAGGCCACTATGGACAGATATGTTGTGCGACAGAAGTCCAGTGACTCTGAAGCTGGTCCTAGTGGCATTAAAAGAAGGGAAGTAACCCCAGAAAAGGACTTGACACCTCAAGTCTTAATGGAAGGGGATTCCCCTTCTAAACACTAAGACTCTCTCCTCCTCCCATCCCATCAATCATCACCAGATCTTCAATAAAGGTAAGTGTCATGTAACTGTGCATGCCTTTTTCAGTTTGTGTGTATTAAAATTAATATTTCATGTGGTAAAATTTTTTTTTTTCATACTTTGGGGTGTCTTGCACGGATTAATTTGATTTCCATTATTTCTTATGGGGAAAATTTATTTGCATAACGATAATTTCGCATAACAATGAGATCTCATGAACGGATTAATATCGTTATGCGGGGGTCCACTGTATTATTATCATCATCATCATTATCATTTTTAACACACTAGCTGTCTCCCACTGATGTAGGATGCCCAAACAAAGAAGGAACACTTTCCCCAACACTTATGCCATCGTCGTCTTGCTAGAGGAGGCACTGGCACAACAGCTCAGAAGCCCCTCCAATCTGCAATATCCCTACCCCCGCCTTCAGAGTGCAAGCACTGTACTTCCTACATCATTATATTTATTATTTTTAGAGGAAAGTGCTGAACCCACAAGGGTGATAAATCACCTAAAAATGGGAAGCACTAAGGTTTGATCAAAGGAAAAGGAGGACAGCTCCAATTTCTTGGATCAAGAGCCACTTACCAGTACCAAGGAACCTCCCCTGAAGGGTATTACACCTAAATGATGAAGATGTTGATGTCTAAATTTCTGAGTTGCATTTGCTCATCTGCTTAATAAATTTAAGTGCTCAAAATTCTAACAAGGTCTCCACCCAGTAAACAAATCACAATGGAAAGACAATCTTGTAATCACAAACAGGTTATATGTAACACTATCATTGTTTTAGTAATGAAAGACATGACAAAAAAATCATTGTTTCTTTACCTGGCCATCTTGACTGAGAGTGATTTGATCATAGCTGATGAAAGTACCATGCCCTGAGTTGATAACAACAGCCCCATTGCTCAACATCTCTCCTGATGCTTCTATGAATATTGCTCCGTCTTGTGTCATCAACTGACTAGCACCAACTATTTGACCAGCAGACAAAACATGACCAGTGGTTAACATGGGATGACTGACTAATCGACTATTGGCTTGACCAGATCCTGCATGACCCACAGTGGTAACCACCTGTCCATTCGGTAAATTCTGATTAACTGAGGATTCTTCTTGACCAACTGTGGTCACTTGTGTGTGCTGGCTTGTGGATGTTGTAATAACAGGTGCTTCTGCAACATGTGAAGGTCCCATAATAGCAGAGGCACCAAGATTAACAGTACCTCCAACAGAATGGGTTTGAAGGCCTCCACCAATGGTTCCTGATGATTGATTGTGAGTCACATGCTCCATAGACAGTTGAAGCAAAGAGGTTGCACCTGAAGCATCAGCACTAGCAACAGTAGATTCATGAGCAGACACATGTGAGTTAGCTTCATCCACAGTGGACAAAATAGCCGTGGACTGATCACTCCTTGATTTGGACTCTACTGATGCATGTGTGTGAGGCTCATCAGGCCCATGAGGAACTTCACAAAAGCACCATGATTCCATTTTATTTTTAGCATCACCTTTTACTCCCTCTAATTTTACAGATTTCTTTGATCCTCTCTGGTGGATTAAAGGCTTTATATCTTCTTCAATTTCTACAAAGTCTCCTATAATAAAATCAGAATTTTCTGGCTTATATTTCTTCTTTTCTGCTGCTTCACGAAGTCGTCTACTAGTTCGTGTTGGTTCTGTAAATTTTGACTTAGTTTTAGAATTTTTAGGGCTACCCTCATGACCTGTACCCTGTTTTCCAACCGACTTCTTCTTTTTCTTTTTTTGTCCATCTCCAAGGGCCTCTTGCTTGCCCTGATGAACTGTTCGAATGTGCCTAGCCAAGGCAGTTCTATCACTGAAGGATACAGTACAATACATACATGCACAGGTAACAGATTTATCCCCAGAATGCACACGCTGATGTCTTCTAAGATCATCCCTTTGTGAAAATCTAGCATTGCAGTCATTACATTTATGTGGCTTATCCCCAGTATGTGTTATAAGGTGGCGCTTAAGAGCACTACGTTGGGTAAATGTTTGCTGACAACTCTCACATGCAAATGGACGATCATTATTATGAATTCGTTTGTGTGCAGTTAAGTGGCTCCCCTGAGTGAAAGCAACATCACACATATCACATTTAAATGGCTTTTCTCCTGTATGAGTGCGTGAATGAACTCTTAAGTTACTTTTTTGAGTGAATGATGATCCACAAGTTTCACAAACATAAGGACGTTCCCCAGTGTGTCCTCGCATGTGGATAGTCAAACTGTTTTTGTGTGTAAATGATTGAAAGCAAACACCACACTGAAATGGCTTTTCTCCAGTGTGTGTACGTTGGTGTATTAGTAAGTGATTTATTCTTGAAAATGTTTTTGGGCAGGAATTACAGGTGAATGTTCTAGCTTCTTGAGAATCTGAAGTCTTTGTCAGACGTCTTTTTTTGATGGGTGGATCAGCAGGTGGATCAGGAGGATTAGCAGGAAATGCTTCGCTCTGAATCTGTATGTCACCTGTGGCAGGATTATTAACAGTTAAACTGTACTGGAAAGTGACTTGAGGATCCACTTGTTGCTCTTGATCTTGTTCTTGGTGAGGATGAAGCTGGTGGTGATGGTGGCTGTGCTGTTGCTGTTGTTGCTGCTGCTGCTGTTGCTGCTGCTGCTGCTGCTGCTGCTGCTCCTGCTGGTCTTGCTGCTGGGGCTGTTGCTGCTCATCTTGAATGCCTGGCACTGTAAACAATCGTGGAGTCTCAATAGCAATTTTAACTTCAGCTTCACTGTGCGACTGAAGCTGGGACTGGTGATGATGGGAAAGAGGATCTAAGGGTTCCTGATGATGACTTTCATCATAATGGTGTATAGGCTCTGGGTATCCACTATTAAACTGAGTAGTTGGGTGATATTCAGTTTGACTAACCTCCTGCACACCCACAGTTTGTTGTTGCTGTGGTTGTGGTTGTGACTGCTGAAGCTCTGTGTATGTGACTTGCTGATGCTGCTGAACAGCAGCAGCAGCAGATGTAGATGGATGACTGACTGTACTTCCATTATCTATAACGGTCTGTGAAGCTCCAGGTACGTTTGGAGTTTCACAAAAGCACCACGACTGCCAATGATTGTAGCTGCCATCTACAAATGTTAAAACATGAGACTGGTGATTCTGACAGTTATTTGCAGGACGGGCAGTCTTTGGCGGTTGACCAGGCTGTGTTAGCAATAAGGTAGGTACTTGTCCAGGGCCCTGAGCAGGAATAGTAACAATATCACTAATCATGGGAGGTTGAGGGTGTGTTTGTACTGTAGAGGTGTGGGATTGCTGTTGATTTTGCTGAAGAGGTGTTGGTGGTGCTAGAGGTACTGACTGACCAACATGTTGCTGTTGCTGAGCAACTTCTTGATTCTGGACTAAAGAAACTGCTTGATAACTTGCATCATATATATCACTGATTGCCTCTTCTTCCTCAACTTTTCCCATTCTCTTCTTGGGGGGAGGAATGTTCTGATTGTTTTCACTTTCCCTTGCTTCAGCTAAGCCATCACCTCCTTCAAAACGCTCTTCCCCATGAACGGTCACTTTATGCCGTTTAAGGTTCCGAAATTCAATAAAAGTAGAGTCACATTTTTGGCAAGCAAATGGTCTTACTCCATCGTGGCGTAACATATGTCTCTTCAATGCACTCTTATCCTTAAAAGCTCCATGGCATTTGGTACAAACATAATGTCTTTCTCCTGTGTGTCCCTGCCTATGTCGTTTCAATGTACTAAACTGTGAAAATGTTGCCCCACACTGGTCACAGCTAAATGGTTTTGTGCCAGAATGTGTCCTCATGTGAGCCTTCATGTCCCTCTGAAGACTAAAGCCAGCATTACATCTTTCACATCTAAAGGGCGTATCACCCTCATGAGTCAATTTATGCCACCGAAGGTTATTCTTCCGACTAAAAGCAGCATCACAAATATCACACTTAAATGGCTTCAATCCACTATGCGACATCTGATGACGCTTCAGATCAATCATCTGGGTAAATGATGCTGGACATTTTTCACATTTATAAGGCTTCTCACCAGTATGAGTCAGTTGATGACGAGAAAGATTTCTTCTTTCAACAAACAGGGCACCACATTCATCACACTTAAAAGGCTTCTCTCCAGTATGTCTTCTTTTATGTCTTGTTAGACTACTTGTTTGAGAAAATGATGCTTGGCAAAGAGAGCATGTAAATGGCTTGTCATTAGTGTGGACCCTCATGTGTGTTGTCAAATGAGACACTTGCTTAAATCTTTGTTGACATAGTTCACACTTGAAAGGTTTCTCTCCTGTGTGTATACGACGATGAATATTGAGATGACATTGTTGTACAAAGGCCATGTTACAGTCTGAGCACTTATGGGGCTTATCACCTTTGTGTCGCCGAAAGTGGAGTTTATAACTATTAGAATGGGAAAACTTGGCATCACATTCATTACAGGAGAAACTTTGGCGGTGATTATCTCTTCGATGACTCATCAGTAACCCAATCCGGATGAATACTTCATCACACTGGTCACATTCATATGCCTGTCAATGAAAAGTTTGCATGAGTACTGATGATATGCAGAGCTCTGGGGAAAACTAATGTGCACATACATGTACAGAAAGCAGGTTGGTATGTAAATACAAAAAATATAAACAAGTTAGCACAAAAATTCACATAGGCTGGTAAACAGCAACTATCCACAGAGGTAATACCATCCTGTCAAATGAGTGTGAACTGGATGGATACCTGTTAATTTTTTTGTACTCTAGCATTATTGATGATGCTTTCTTTCTAACTTTTACTTTCCTGTGTATTTCTTCAGAGTTCTTGACTGTAATGCAGTGGACCCTCAGTTAACGGCCGTTATGGGTATTGGCCGACTTAGTTATCACCCGGTTTTTTGACCAAAATTTTATTCCAGTTATCAGCCATTATTTCACTTATTAGCCATATTGGACACGTCCACCCGCCCGCCCGCCAGCCGCTCATGCACTCATGTGTCGGTCTGGTTGTGTTTCTGGGCGAGTAAGGAAGTTTCTGCTCATTTATCCAAACATTTCGCTATAATCCATTGTTTTTTGTAGTTATTGACTGAGTGCAACTGCGAAATAAGCAACCATGGGTCCAAAGAAAGTTTCTAATAAAGTTCCTTTGGTAAAGAAAGTGAGAAACACGATGGAATTTAGGAAAGAAGTTGTTGAAAAATATGAGAGTGGTGTTCAAGTGGTAGAACTTGCCAGAATGTATGGGGAATACAAATCAACAATCACTTCCATCCTGGCAAAGAAAGTAGAAATCAAGGAAGTTAATGTTGCAAAAGGGAGTTTAGCAGGGAGGCAGGGAGTGTACCAGGCAGGCAGGGAGTGTAGTAGGGAGGCAGGGTATAGCAGGGAGTGTAGGAGGAAGGCATGCAGTGTAGCAGGAATGCAGGGAGTGTAGCAGGGAGGCAGTGTGTAGCAGGGAGGCAGAGTGTAGCAGGGAGGCAGAGTGTAGCAGGGAGTATAGGAGGAAGGCAGGGAGTGTAGCATGGAGGGAGGGAGTGTAGCAGGCAGGCAGGGAGTGCAGTAGGGAGGCAGGGTGTAGCAGGCATGAAGGCAAGAAGTGTAGCATGGAGGGAGGGAGTCTAGCAGGGAGGCAGGGAGTGTATCAGGGAAACAGGGAGTGTGGAAGGGAGGTAGGGAGTGTAGCAAGCATGCAGGGAGTGTAGCAGGGAGGCAGGGAGTATAGTAGGCAGGCAGCGAGTGTAGCAGGGAGGCAGGGTGTAGCAGGGAGTGTAGGAGGAAGACAGGGTGTGTAGCATGGATGGAAGGAGTGTAGCAGGGAGGCAGGGAGTGTAGCAGACAGGCATGGAATGTAGCATGGAGGGAGGGAGTGTAGCAGGCAGGCAGGCAGGGAGTGCAGTAGGGAGGCAGGGAGTGCAGTAGGGAGGCAGGGTGTGTAGCATGGAGGGAGTGTAGTAGTAGTAGTAGTGCATGTAGGGAGTGTCAAGAAAAGTGTTCTTATCTCCCTCTTTCTCCGTGCCCTCCGCATCTGTGATCCTCAGTTCCTTCCAGCAGAAAATTTCCACTCTTTATAATTCGTTCTCCCGTCTTGGCTACCCTTCCCATTTCATAGACTCTGCCCTCTCACGTGCTAAACGCAATTTCTTCTCTCCCAAACTCTCTACTCATGGGAACTCTTCTATCCTCTGCCTTCCCTACATTTCCGGTCTTTCTAATCTCAACAATTCTCTCCGTCCCTTAGACATCAAGCTTACCTTCCGCCAGACTAACACTCTTCGCACTAATCTCGTTCATACCTCTCCTCCCTCTACAGATGTTCCTGGTGTCTACTCTATTTCTTGCTCCTCCTGTCCTCTTCAATACTTTGGAGAAACTGGTCGATCTCTTTCTGACAGACTTAGGGAGCACAAAAATAGTGTTAGGCTTGCCGACACTAACAATGCTCTTTTCTGTCACGTCAGAGATCATAGCCATCCTATTGACTGGTCTTCTGCTAAAACTGTCTTCCCTACTTCCAACTCGAACAGTCGCCGTTTAGTTGAATCCTCTCTTATACACAACTTTCCTTGTATGAACCTTAGCCCTGGCTTCGTCTCTGTAGATGCCTTCCTCTCCCACTACATTGTAAAATGCTCCAAACTTCAGAACACCCGTGACTTAACCTGAATCCTCATTTTTTCTTCTTCTTCTTCTTTTTCTTCTTCCTCTTCCCCTTTCCTCTCTCCTTTTCTCCTCTGGGTTGTCTTTCTCTCTCCTGTCTCGTGTTTCTGTTCCTTCTTTATTTTATTTCTCCACTTCCCCTTTCACGCACCTCGGTGCGCTTGCTCTCCCTCTGTGGGTTTCTAGCTCTCTTGCAGTGCTCCCCTTCCTTTGTATTTGACTGGCTCGTCTTACTTATTTCCCACTTCTACCACTACCACTACTACTACCTCTTCTTCTTCTACTACATCTACTGATGAAATTAGACACATGTGCGGCGTCTGGTTGTCTTTGTTGTGGACGTTTCGCCATCCAGTGGCTGGCTGGATGGCGAAACGTCTACGGTGGGGATGCCCGGGTGTTGTGCATGTGTCATTTCATCCTGTCGGTATTATATACAATTCTTGTACTACTACTACTACTACTACTACTACCACTACTACTACCTCCACCTCTTCCTGCCTATATATAGCCGTCCTGCTCCTCCTCTGTTAGTGTGACTTTGTCAATGGTCCAAGTCGGACCGAAACGTCGTCGTAAGCTTCTGTCTTTTATGTGCGGGTTATTTGTGTATGGAGGGAGGGAGTGTAGCAGGCAGGCAGGGAGTGCAGTATAGGGAGGCAGGGTGTAGCAGGGAGTGTAGCAGGCATGCAGGGTGTGTAGCATGGAGGGAGTGTAGTAGGGAGGCAGGGAGTGTAGCAGGCAGGCAGGGAGTGTAGCATGGAGGGAGGGAGTTTAGCAGGGAGTGTAGCAGGGAAACAGGGAGGGTGGAAGGGAGATAGGGAGTGTAGCATGGAGGGAGGGAGTGCAGCAGGTAGGCAGGGAGTGCAGTAGGGAGGCAGGGTGTAGCATGGAGGGAGGGAGTTTAGCAGGGAGGCTGGGAGTGTAGCAGGGAAACAGGGAGTGGGGAAGGGAGGCAGGGAGTGTAGCAAGCATGCAGGAAGTGTAGCAGCGATGCACTGTGTAGCAGGGAGGCAGGGAGTGTAGTAGGGAGGCAGGGTGTAGCAGGGAGTGTAGGAGGAAGGCAGGGAGTGTAGCAGGCATGCAGGGTGTGTAGCATGGAGGGAGTGTAGCAGGGAGGCAGGGAGTGTAGCAGGCAGGCAGGGAGTGTAGCAGGCAGGCAGGGAGTGTAGCAGGCAGGGAGGGAAGCAACCCCAGAGAGGGCTTTGATACCTGAAGTCCTTATGGAGGGGGATTCCCCTTCCAAACAACAATCAGTCCTCCCTCTCTCCTCCTCCCTGTCTTCCATAAGCCAATAATAGTCTTCAATAAAGGTATGTAATAGTGATTTAAATGTTCATTTATTTACTGTATTTAGTTCTCATTGTTTTGTGTATGTAAAACTATAATTAATCTTTAAAAAATGTATTTTTTGTTAATATTTTTGGGTGTCTGGAACGGATTAATTGTATTTACATTAATTCTTGTGGGAAATATTATTTCGGTTTTAGGCTGACCTTCTGGAACAGATTATGGCCAATAACTGAGGGTCCACTGCATTTCCTTTCCAACCTTGAAGGCCTTGACTGAGACTGAGCCATGGGAAAGACAATCCCCAGAGCTATTAACGGGTAACAGACCTATATCTAGATATACCCAAATTTTCTAATAAAACTTAATAAAAATGGGAAAACTACATACTGCACTTAATGCAAATGCAATGCCATAAATCAATATGCAAAAGTGTAATAAACATTGGTCAATGGCATAAACAAACTCTCATGGAGAAATTGAATCAAAAGATAAAAGGAATATCATGGGTTTCAGCCTCAAACTAAGAACCTCTTCAGCAGACTGAGATGTGTAACTGTTATTAGTTTATTTATCAGGGAAAATTTTCTGACGTGGATCTTTGTCATCAGAGGATCCATTAAATCAGGTGGTTCCCAACCTTTTCTATGCCCCACACTCCTAGGAAATGTTTGATTAATGATGCACCCTCTACAAAAGTAATATCACATTTGAAGATGAAGTCAAATTTCCAATTTTTGAATCACAAATTGAACCAAATACAGTACTGTATGTGAACAAACTGAACTCAAAAAATAAGCTTTAAATGTAGTGCATAAAATGCAAATATAAATTGAGCAATTAGAAAAGTTTTTGGTAAAATAAACGGAATTGTGCTTTCCATTAGAACTCTTTGTTGCACCCCATGAAATGCCAATTCACAACTCCTGGGGGTGTGGCCCCCAGGTTGGGAACCCCTATATTAAATGCTGAGGGCCATGACAAAATGGTAACCTCGTAGGACAAATGTAAAGGCAATGGTCTTATGTCAAACCATGAATGGTAGCAGCAATTGCTGGCTTACTGCTTGTGAATTCCCTGGTTCATATACTGAAATGTAAGTGTGAAAAAATAATGTGTTTAAGAGGACATTTGAGAGTGTGGTAGTAGCTAGCCCTATGGCTATTCACAGCAACAATGCCTGCTGGTTTACCAATGGTGGACTCAAAAGATCTGATGAAAAAATTGTAAGAGAAGCTATTTATATACATGACAAGATACTTGACAAAAGATGCAGGAACTAATCATTTGCTAAGTCAAGGGTTTGAAAGGCTAAATCAGGTGCAAGAGCTCAAGCAGGTGCAGGGGGAGGAGGTTAATTCAGGTGCAGGGAGGCAAAGTAAGGTTTGGGTAGACTAAGTCAAGTTCAAATGGTAAGGGAGTTAAGTCAGATGCAGGGAGGGCTGTTTGGTACAAGGAAGTTAAGGCAGGTGCAGGGGGGAATAAACCAGGTGGAGGCAAGCTAAGCCAGAGTGGGAGCTAAACCAGGTGCTGGGACTGCCAAGTGCAGGAAATAGTGGTTAAGAGTAGTTAAGAGCAACAGGCTTCCACTAGTCTTGAAAGATTTAATGTTAAAATTGACATCTGATGCAATCATGCGGACTAGACTATTGTAAATTTATACACACAATTATTGAATTTCTTCATACTATATAATATTATATAGTCATGATTTTCACAGGCTTGAATACTACTGAATTTTCTTGAATATAAATAACATATTTCTTCTGTTCAATCATACATATATATTTTATCTTGAGAATTAAATTTCTACCTATCTGTCATATGTATGGTTGTAGTCCTTCCTTGAAATTTCATATACTATACACCGGACACATTGTGTAAATTGTGTGACATCAATCTTCCATGTTACAGAGACCACAATCTAAATACTTATAGCAAACCCCTTAGGTTCAAATGAAAAGTTGAAGTCCACGGAAAGATCAAAAGATATTTGTATGCTTCAAAGTAGGAATACTCTGCCAGCACTGATAACATAAATGGCCACTGAACAATATCCTACTCAAGAGACTATCAATTCTTTATTGAAAGCTTTTAAAATCAATAATTTTCTGGCCAATACATTAAAATCTTAAGACCAGCACATGGAAATAGAAGTTTTTTTGTTTGTTTTTTTTCAACAAGTCGGCCGTCTCCCACCGAGGCAGGGTGACCCAAAAAGAAAGAAAATCCCCAAAAAGAAAATACTTTCATCATCATTCAACACTTTCACCTCACTCACACACAATCACTGTTTTTGCAGAAGTGCTCAGAGCACAACAGTTTAGAAGCATATATGTATAAAGATACACAACATATCCCTCCAAACTGCTAATATTCCAAAACCCCTCCTTTAGAGTGCAGGCATTGTACTTCCCATTTCCAGGACTCAAAGTCCGGCTATATAAAAATAACCGATTTCCCTGAATCCCTTCACTAAATATTACCCTGCTCACACTCCAACAGATCATCAAGTCCCAAATACCATTCGTCTCCATTTACTCACATCGAACACGCTCATGCACGCCTGCTGGAAGTCCAAGCCCCTCACCCACAAAACCTCCCTTACCCCTTCCTTCCAACCTTTTCGAGGACGACCCCTACCCCACCTTCCTTCTCCTACAGATTTAAATGCTCTCCATGTCATTCTACTTTGATACATTCTCTCTAAATGACCAAACCACCTCAACAAATCCTCTTCAGCCCTCTGACTAATACTTTTATTAACTCCATACCTTCTCCTAATTTCCATATTCCAAATTTTCTGCATAATATTTACACCACACATTGCCCTTAGACAGGACATCTCCACTGCCTCCAACCGCCTCCTCGCTGCTGCATTCACAACCCAAGCTTCACACCCGTATAAGAGTGTTGGTACCACTATACTTTCATACATTCCCTTCTTTGCCTCCATAGATAACGTTTTTTTTGACTCCACATATACCTCAATGCACCACTCACCTTTTTTCCTTCATCAATTCTATGATTAACCTCATCCTTCATAAATCCATCCGCCGACACGTCAACTCCCAAGTACATGTATCTGAAAACATTCACTTCTTCCATACTCCTCCTCCCCAATTTGATATCCAATTTTTCTTTATCTAAATCATTTGATACCCTCATCACCTTACTCTTTTCTATGTTCACTTTCAACTTTCTACCTTTACACAAACTCCCAAACTCATCCACTAACCTTTGCAATTTTTCTTTAGAATCTCCCATAAGCACAGTATCATCGCGCAAAAAGTAACTGTGTCAATTCCATTTTGTATTTGATTTCCCATAATTTAATCCCACCCCTTTCCCGAACACCCTAGCATTTACTTCTTTTACGACCCCATCTATAAATATATTAAACAACTATGGTGACATTACACATCCCCCTCTAAGACCTACTTTTACCGGGAAGTAGTCTCCCTCTCTTCTACACACCCTAACCTGAGCCTCACTATCTTCATAAAAACTCTTTACAGCATTTAGTAACTTACCACCTATTCCATATACGTACTTGCAACATCTGCCACATTGCTCCCCTATCCACTCTATCATATGCCTTTTCTAAATCCATAAATGCAATAAAAACTTCCCTACCTTTATCTAAATACTGTTCACATATATGCTTCAATGTAAACACTTGATCTACACATCCCCTACCCACTCTGAAACCTCCTTGCTCATCCGCAATCCTACATTCTGTCTTGCCTCTAATTCTTTCAATAATAACCCTACCGTACACTTTTCCTGTTATACTCAATAAACTTATTAATCTATAATTTTTACAATCTCTTTTGTCCCCTTCCCTTTATATAAAGGGACTATACATGCTCTCCTCCAATCCCTAGGTACCTTCCCCTCTTTCATACATTTACTAAACAAAAGTACCAACCACTCCAACACTATATCCCCCCTGCTTTTAACATTTCTGTCATGATCCCATCAGTTCCAGCTGCTTTACCCCCTTTCATTCTCCGTAATGCCTCACGTACCTCCCCACACTTACATTCTGCTCTTCTTCACTCCTAAAAGATGGTATACCTCCCTGGCCAGTGCATGAAATTACTGCCTCCCTTTCTTCCTCAACATTTAAAAGTTCCTCAAAATATTCTCGCCATCTACCTAATACCTCCTTCTCCCCATCTACTAACTCCCCTACTCTGTTTTTAACTGACAAATCCATGCGTTCCCTAGGCTTTCTTAACTTGTTTAACTCCAAAATTTTTTCTTATTTTCATTAAAATTTCTTGACAGTGCCTCTCCCACTCTATCATCTGCTCTCCTTTTGCACTCTCTCACCACTCTCTTCACCTTTCTTTTACTCTCCATATACTCTGCTCTTCTTATAACACTTCTGCTTTGTAAAAACCTCTCATAAGCTAACTTCGTCTCTTTTATCACACGCTTTACTTCATCATTCCACCAATCACTCCTCTTTCCTCCTGCCCCCACCCTCCTATAACCACAAATTTCTGCCCCACATTCATATACTGCATTTTTAAAACTCATCCAACCCTCTTCAAGCCCCCCACTACTCATCTTTGCACTAGCCCACCTTTCTGCCAATAGTCGCTTATATCTCACCCGAACTTCCTCCTCCCTTGGTTTATACACTTTCACTTCCCTCCTACTTGTTGTTGCCACCTTCCTCTTGTCCCATCTACCTCTTACTCTAACTGTAGCTATAACTAAACAATGATCCGATGTATCAGTTGCCCCTCTATAAACATGTACATCCTGGAGCCTACCCATTAACCTTTTATCCACCAATACATAATCTAACAAACTACTTTCATTATGTGCTACATCATACCTTGTATATTTATTTATCCTCTTTTTCATAAAATATGTATTACTTATTACCAAATCTCTTTCTACACATAGCTCAATTAAAGGCTCCCCATTTACATTTACCCCTGGCACCCCAAATTTACCTACTACTCCCTCCACAACATTTTTGCCCACTTTAGCATTGAAATCCCCAACCACAAGTACTCTCACACTTGGTTCAAAACTCCCCACGCATTCACTCAACATTTCCCAAAATCTCTCTCTCTCCTCTACACCTCTCTCTTCTCCAGGTGCATATACACTTACTATAACCCACTTTTCACATCCAACCTTTATTTTACTCCACATAATCCTTGAATTAATACATTTATAGTCCCTCTTTTCCTGCCATATCTTATCCTTCAACATTATTGCTACTCCTTCTTTAGCTCTAACTCTATTTGAAACCCCTGACCTAATCCCATTTATTCCTCTCCACTGAAACTCTCCTACCCCCTTCAGCTTTGTTTCACTTAAAGCCAGGACATCCAGCTTCTTCTCATTCATAACATCCACAATCATCTCTTTCTTATCATTTGCACAACATCCACGCACATTCAGACTTCCCACTTTGACAATTTTCTTCTTATTATTCTTTTTAGTAATCTTTACAGGAAAAGGGGTTACTAGCCCATTGTTCCCGGCATTTTAGTTGACTTTTACAACACGCCTGGCTTTCGGAGGAAAGATTCTTATTCCACTTCCCCATGGATATAAAAGGAAAAGTAATAAGACAAAGAACTATTAAGATAAAATCAAAGAAAACTCAGATGAGTGTGTATAAATAAATGTGTACATGTATGTGTATTGTGACCTAAGTGTAAGTAGAAGTAGCAAGACATACCTGTAATCTTGCATATTTATGACAGACAAAAAAACACCAGCAATCCTACCATCATGTAAAACAATTACAGGCTTTTGTTTTACATTCACTTGGCAGGACGGTAGTACCTCCCTGGGCGGTTGCTGTCTACCATTAATTACATTAACCTGTGATAACACTCATACATCAGATTGAATCTTCATGCTTTATATCTATTCACTGTAAAGCACAAGTAGAACAAGAAAAGATGAAACTCAAAAAATCCTCTATAACTCAAGTAAACAAAATAAAATTTAAATCCACCTAGTTCACCTAAATCAAACACCAGCTCTTGAAATTCATACTACTGTTATGATCACTTACATATTACTAAACTTGAAAAAACAATTCACATACCTTTAATAAATTCAAGAGAAAATCAATATTTTTGTTAAGATTAAAAACAAATTTTGTCTGAGTTGCTTTCAATTTCTCTTGTCAATTATGTATAGATAACTAAAACAGTACTTTTGTTTTTCTTTTTGGGCCACTCTGCCTCGTTGGGATGTGGCCAGTTTGTTGAAAGAAGAAAGAACTAAAACAAGTCCTCTTTCCACTAACCTGTTCCTCATAGTGTGTCCTTTCATGTGCCCGTAGCTGACTAGCCCTTACAAATGCTGATGGGCACTCAGAGCACTTGTATTCCTTTTCTTTTGAACCTAGTCGACCTCTAGACATCAGATGTTTGGCTTCTGATATGAGGTTTTCTTTTGTATCCTCATGGTTGTTTATCAATTCTTTTGTGTTTCCTTCCTCCTCATCCAAGGCTAGTGTGTTGCCATCCTCATCAACAGTACCACTGTCCTCATCAACCACCTCTCCTTCAACGGTATATTCGTGAGCATTCTCTTCTGGAACCATTGCCCTCAAGTCCTCTACTTTGACAGTTGTGGACAGGTTAAGGGGAGGAGCAGACTCCATCGTTTGTCATTCCTTGTAACATACGTCTGCACAAACAGAAAATGAGCTAAGTATTACAGATGTTTTACACTATTAAAATTTACAAATAGGTATGTACAAATAGGTAACACATCTGTCTCGCATGCAGCAAAGAATCATGCCTTCACTACCCCTTGTGCAAAATAACCTTCATGTTCAATGCCTCGTGTACAATACAATCTAACACTTAAAGTTCAACTAATGCATGAAAGTAACAAAAATACAGTACAGTACTACAAAGAACCTAAATATTTTCTGAACAATATATGCTTACAGCATACCAACCCTTTACACCAAACTTCCGTACACAGGCTGGGATATAAGTTATTGTAGAGATGATAAGCTGAGGTAGAGTAACAAGAAGATTTACCTAAGGATTAGCTTGTACTTCAAGAACATTCCTACCTTAAATTAAAATTAAATTAAAATTAAAATGTTGATTTCCTTGCAATGCTTACAATGTGTGGTTTACATATTATAAAATATTAATTACAAAGAAGGCCACTAGCATGCCTAGGCATTTCGGGCAGACTAATCCTAATTCTTACTCTTACTCTATATTGACACAGATTATGGGGCATAATGATATAAAAGTTCGGTAACTGCAGTGATTAATTTGATTTATAATTGTGTAGTAGTACAAAACATATGACAATATTACAATTAGTAAATTTAGTAATTGGAATGGTTTTGTCTTGGTATGATACACAGTGTCTATTAAAGCTCTTATATTGGAGTATCTCGGGCAAACTTAAGACTAACTTAAGATTTATTAGGCAATAGCTATATGTATTGGGAATTTTATGTTTACAGTCATTTGGATGAGTGTAAGTGTAGATTAGGGGATATTACAGATAACGAAAGCAGGTCTATTTTCTTTTGGATGTGTTCATGATACAAAAAGAGAAAAGGTGGTTTTTCACATTATTAGCTGATGATGGGGTGTGTTAGGGCAATAAGATGTTTTTAACAGTAGTTTTGAAAATGGTGGTTGAGTCTGTATTTCTCGAGTTTTCAGGCAGGGACTTCCAGATTTTAAGGTATTACATGGCAAAGAAGAATAAGCACTACCACAAACAATATCAAGGTTAGGAAATGAGTCGATTCCCTAAAGTTTCATCTGTGGGAATGTGTAGATATTGTTTATGCATCTGTAAGTCTGGCTCAAAGCCCCATAACAAAGTATGGAAACCTGAGCTTCATAGCTCTGATCTCCCTCATGCCTATGTTTTTCTCTGCTGTTTGAATTTGGCACTTTTTCTTTTCTATGCAAAACTGCATATCACTGTTTATGAATGGTGAAAAGCTCACAAAAAAAGAGATGGAAGAGGACTGTACAAAGCTGCAAGATGACACAGAGGCCACAAGAACAGCCTAATAAACTACTAGTAGAGCCCCTCCCTCATGAGAAGAGGAGAAAGAAAACTAGTACATCAAATGAGTAATGGGCTATAGCCTGTCTCTGAAAGGAAGATCCAACGGATATACAGTAAATAATACTGTATTTATCATGGCCTGGTGGCTAAAGCTTTCACTTCACACAGTGAGGGGTCTGGGTTCGATTCCAGGCGAGGGTAGAAACACTGGGCATGTTTCCTTACACCAGTTATCTATGTTCACCCATCAGTATAAAATGGGTACCTGGGTGTTAGTCAACTGGTGTGGGTCGCATCCCAGGACAAAACTGACCTAATTTGCCCGTAATGCTCTGCATAACGAGTGTTTTTCTTTGTAGTCGTATGTCACTGTTGTCAGCTAGGCCTGTATACTTTGTACATGTATTTGAAGAAATAAAATTATTATTATCATTATTATTATTATTATTATTATTATTATTATTATAGTATAAGACTGGCATAATATGCAACATTGATAAATATAAGTATAACCCATAAACTTGTGACAGTGCCTTGGGGAACTGAATTTTTTATACTCTTAAGGTTAGGTTTTGCTTTGTTTACTACTACTCTTTGTGTTCTATTTATTAAAGCATTAAATATACATTTTTCCACCTTTTCTTGTTAATGTATATCCACTGACCTTATTTTACGAGCTCTCACTCCAGTAGACAGCCCTTGCTAGGCAAGCTTCTCTCAAATCTAACCCATCTCACACATAAGAACACCAATAAATTGCAAAGCAATAAAGGTGTAGATGTACTCTTTACTAACTGTCTCCAAGATGTTAGCAACCTTGTACCTGACCGAAGAAGCCTGCCGCACAGGTAAAACATTTCGGCAATAAAGATACCCAAATGTTGCACATGTCTTATTTATCTACTTGTTGGTATTGTATATCATTAATACTAAGATCAGATTTAGTTTAGGATAAATATTAGAATTCATGGGCTATATAATAGTAACAAGAAACTAGTGATAAGAAAGAGTTAGTTGTTAAATGTGTTTCTAATAATACTGGCAATAAAATTAATTTTCAATTATGATAGTAATTGTAAATAAAAAAAAATTAAGTGATTTCTTGTACTGCTGACACACTTATAACGTAAGATTTACAAATTTTATTTTTGTACTGCTTGAGGTCACAAATGGTGATCAACAATGACTAGTGTGCAAGAAAGACATATAAGCAGTATTAGGACATAATAAGGAGACATTTCACTCACAAGAACTTTATCATTCTGGGGAGCAAAACGTCTTAACAAATATCCTAATATGTTGTCTGTGTTTTATTAGTAATAAAGATATTATATATTAATAAAGGTATAAGCCAGCATATGAATAGGCATATGTATTAATATTACCCAAATGGATATGTCTCATTATTTGGCTTTACTGGGTTCTCCTAAATTAAATCTATAGTACATAATGTACATATGTTCCCTCATGACTACTGTAAAAACAAATTAATGTGTATGGTTTGCTTAAATAAAAACCCACTTGGACTTCGTACATAAGTTAATTTTTTACAATTATCTTATGTATTACACCACGTAGAAATTAATCTAGGATAGCCCAGTCAAGTAAAAGGATGAAATTTCCTGTGATGGTTAATGCCTTATGGGTGGGTCTGATCTCCCTCCCCCACCATCTGTCACTCGGGGCTTCTCACAAACACCTCACTTCTTTCCCCACCCTCATTATCCACTCTAACTGGCGTACTCCCATGGGAATTCAAGTTACCATTGTCTCAATGGGATCGTCAGTTTCCATAATGAGTATCTGAGACTGCCAGCTGATGGAGCCATTGTTGTATATTTGCGCAGCTCACTTGGCAAACTCATAGTCTTTTTATGGTACCAATTCTGATAATGGGGAGCCCCATTTGCTAGCTGTATGGGTGAAGGCATATCGAAGGGCAGAGTTGTTTCCACCAAAACTAGAGTGAAGCTGTACAAAACTTACAACAAAATGAGGACGCCAGACTGCCGATGTAAACAATCTCCAAAGTACTCACAATATTGACAAATGAACCCTTATTCTTACAATAAAACTGTCAAATAAAGTATACCATTGCGTATTATTTTAGCTTAAACTTATTTAATTATTAATTAATTTAAATGTTTGAAATTCTCTGTGAAAGTTTATTACTAAAGGCAATAACATCAAGTTTTAGCATCTCATTTGATAACAAAGTTTATATGCCAGACGTAGGGCGTGTCTCACGTCTACATCTTCGAACTGTATTTTTTTATTAAAACTAAATATACAGTTTATAATGCCTTAATTGATATAAGCTTAATTTATATTTTACAAAATAAGTGCTGTATAACAAGAGTACAATAATTTACTTAGTTTATTTTTACATCTGGCAGCGCTAACCCAGAATCCATTGTTTTCCAGTCATAAGAATTATATTATAATAGTAACACATTTATTTCTTAAAAAAAAATACAGTTATTGCGATGTGCATTACAGTGAATGGGATGACACTTTGTCTGCGTACTGAAAAACTTTTTTCGTAGGTTCTTAGGAAAGCCCATTATTATTATAAGTATCATAAGTACCTTTTATTATGAGTAACTTTCACCATGGGATAAACGTGGGATATATAGTGAGGCTATTAAATGAGTCAAGAGTCACTCCATATTAATTATATAGATGGTAACGCGAATGTTAAGACCAATGTCTACATACTGTAAATGATTTATAAATTAAGTGATAAATTACAAACAAACAAGCAATCAAATTTTATTTCTTTGCAAGATTACATCCCCTCAAGGAAGGTTCCTTGATGTTGGTGAGGGGCTCTTGATTTAGGGAATTGGATCTGTGCTCCAGTTCCCCGAATTAAGCCTGAATGCCTTCCACATCCCCCCCCCCAGGCGCTGTATAATCCTCCGGGTTTAGCGCTTCCCCCTTGATTATAATAATAATGCAAGATTACATTGAGATTATGAAACTACAATAATGAGTTGGAGTACAAAGAGCCCCTATCATGCCTAGGCATTATGGGCAAACTTAATTTAATGGCTTACAGCCTACTTAATACTAAATTAATTGATCATTGTTTGTTTAAGCCAACAGCCTGATACATTTAGGCCGATCTCCCTAACTAGTTGTCTTTGTAAAACTTTTGAAAGAATGATACTTAACAGGCTGTACTACAGAATCAGACACCAACTTTCCCCCGAATCTGCATGACAGTGTCTTCCATTGCAGACACTGCAAAGCTCCAGGCGGACATAACCAAATCTTTCAGTGGGCTGCAGAAAACAATATGAAGTTCAACGATGAGAAATTTCAATTACTCAGATATGGTAAACATGAGGAAATTAAATCTTCATCAGAGTACAAAACAAATTCTGGCCACAAAATAGAGCGAAACACCAACGTCAAAGACCTGGGAGTGATTATGTCGGAGGATCTCACCTTCAAGGACCATAACATTGTATCAATCGCATCTGCTAGAAAAATGACAGGATGGATAATGAGAACCTTCAAAACTAGGGAGGCCAAGCCCATGATGACACTCTTCAGGTCACTTGTTCTATCTAGGCTGGAATATTGCTGCACACTAACAGCACCTTTCAAGGCAGGTGAAATTGCCGACCTAGAAAATGTACAGAGAACTTTCACGGCGCGCATAACGGAGATAAAACACCTCAATTACTGGGAGCGCTTGAGGTTTCTAAACCTGTATTCCCTGGAACGCAGGAGGGAGAGATACATGATTATATACACCTGGAAAATCCTAGAGGGACTAGTACCGAACTTGCACACGAAAATCACTCACTACGAAAGCAAAAGACTTGGCAGACGATGCACCATCCCCCCAATGAAAAGCAGGGGTGTCACTAGCACGTTAAGAGACCAAACAATAAGTGTCAGGGGCCCGAGACTGTTCAACTGCCTCCCAGCACACATAAGGGGGATTACCAACAGACCCCTGGCAGTCTTCAAGCTGGCACTGGACAAGCACCTAAAGTCAGTTCCTGATCAGCCGGGCTGTGGCTCGTACGTTGGTTTGCGTGCAGCCAGCAGCAACAGCCTGGTTGATCAGACTCTGATCCACCAGGAGGCCTGGTCACAGACCGGGCCGCGGGGGCGTTGACCCCCGGAACTCTCTCCAGGTAAACTCCAGGTGTGTGCAGTGAGAAATGTGGAAATACAGTTCTGCACACTTTTACCTTTCATGAACCCATAGAGGTTTACCTGGAGACCTGGAGTTACCTGGAGAGAGTTCCGGGGGTCAACGCCCCCGCGGCCCGGTCTGTGACCAGGCCTCCTGGTGGATCAGAGCCTGATCAACCAGGCTGTTGCTGCTGGCTGCACGCAAACCAATGTACGAGCCACAGCCCGGCTGATCAGGAACCGACTTTAGGTGCTTGTCCAGTGCCAGCTTGAAGACTGCCAGGGGTCTGTTGGTAATCCCCCTTATGTATGCTGGGAGGCAGTTGAACAGTCTCGATCCCCTGACACTTATTGTATGGTCTCTTAATGTGCTAGTGACACCCCTGCTTTTCATTGGGGGGATGTTGCATCGTCTGCCAAGTCTTTTGCTTTCGTAGTGAGTGATTTTCGTGTGCAAGTTCGGTACTAGTCCCTCTAGGATTTTCCAGGTGTATATAATCATGTATCTCTCCCTCCTGCGTTCCAAGGAATACAGGTTCAGGAACCTCAAGCGCTCCCAGTAATTGAGGTGTTTTATCTCCGTTATGCACGCCGTGAAGGTTCTCTGTACATTTTCTAGGTCAGCAATTTCACCTGCCTTGAAAGGTGCTGTTAGTGTGCAGCAATATTCCAGCCTAGATAGAACAAGTGACCTGAAGAGTGTCATCATGGGCTTGGCCTCCCTAGTTTTGAAGGTTCTCATTATTCATCCTGTCATTTTTCTAGCAGATGCGATTGATACAATGTTATGGTCCTTGAAGGTGAGATCCTCCGACATGATCACTCCCAGGTCTTTGACGTTGGTGTTTCGCTCTATTTTGTGGCCAGAATTTGTTTTGTACTCTGATGAAGATTTAATTTCCTCGTGTTTACCATATCTGAGTAATTGAAATTTCTCATCGTTGAACTTCATATTGTTTTCTGCAGCCCACTGAAAGATTCGGTTGATGTCCGCCTGGAGCCTTGCAGTGTCTGCAATGGAAGACACTGTCATGCAGATTCGGGTGTCATCTGCAAAGGAAGACACGGTGCTGTGGCTGACATCATTTGTGGAAAATTTTTTTGATTTTCCGAAGCTATAGCGCCTAATAGATGTTTAATGTGTCGATATGAGTCAAAAATGTATTTGACATTAGAGTAGAACCAAGAGTTCCCTTTGCGCATGCGCGGATGTGCGGGGGGGAGAGGCGGATTGTTTTGAATGTGGTGAGGAAGCTGGGAAAGCATGGAACCACGAAATTGGCATTCACGGCGGCCTAAGGATTAATATAGGCCTCATTTCATAATAAGAAGTGTCGTAACTGTTCCTGGTGGAGAGTGAGGGAACGTGATTTACGGGACCACGGTAATAGAGTGGTAAAATGTGTGATAAGAGTAGGACCGGGTGACTGACGCGTCACTATGGACTGTGTCCTGGGGAAAATTACCCTTGGTTTAATCATCACTCATCGGTCTCAGATCTTAATGGAGTGGTCTCTAATGTGTATAATAATATGAGACGTTAAATCGTCTTGTGAATGTTAATGTAATCAGTGATAATAACATTGAGTTAAGAGAATGCGGGATGTGAAATAAGTCGCCTTGCTCCGAGTGAACACGTTAGACCTTGTTCCTGAGGCGAGGAAAGTGAAGCTCATTGATCCATGATTTCTAAACCGGGACAAACCGACGGATACCTCGTCCTGCCGGAATGAGAACCGTGTTGGTGTAGCAGGACATCGAAAATGAGATGGTGAATGGAAGAAATAAGGAGTATCCATCACCCACAGTTAAGTAACCCTTCTAGTTATAACAAACTTATGCTGGCCAGTTGTGTTATGTTGTAATTAGATAGGTTATGAGTGATCCAGCTACATCAAGTGACCACCAGAGAACATCTGGTAAGTGGTGGGATTATGTACAAATGTTTTCCTTGATGGATGTATCCAGGTGTATCCTACCCCCCCCCTTCATTCAGCTAAACTAATATAATCTATACAGTCCACAATTAATTAGTAGCACCGTACTTGTGGGTGCTATCCAATCCATACTGGTCTCGGATAGATATGGATAAGATTGTGAGGTCGAGGGGACCACTTGCCGCGACCAGGGGTGGTTAAGTTTTCTCACATGTCTACACGGGGTGACTACGGTAAACAATATGATTGTCTCCCAATGAGATTACTGGTATGTATATAATGTTGAGGTACATACAGGTAAGCACCTCTTAGAAAATTTTCCATATCTGCCCGTTGGTCCTTCGAGAACCGGATGCAATCAGTGAAAAAATTAATTGAATTAATTACTTAATAATTAAGTGACTGATTGAAGGAAGTGGGTGTAGGGTGCACAAGTTTAATCGATCGTGTGATGGATGACAATTAGCCCAATTAATTGCTAACACATGGGTGGCTAGGATTTATACAAGAGTAAAGTGCAAGAATTACTCTTATAAGGCGCCTACTTAAGTTGTATAATCAGTGATTAATAATTCTCTAACCATGACTGGATCTAATGGAGTTAATGTGGCTGACAAGTCCGTGAATTTTAGAGTAATGAAAGCATCATTACAGGCTATTAAAAGCCATGTGACGAAGGCATTTGATTTAGTGAATCAAAGAACCGTGAACCTTAATGAATTAAAGTTATATTTAGATGGTTTAGAGAGTAGATTTGATTGGTACAAATTGTGGTTTAAAGACTGTGAAAGAGATCTGCTGGAGAATTGTGCAGATGGAATGGAAATGAATGTTTTAATTAATCAACATTACGAATTGGAAGAAAAACTGTCTTGTAAAAGTAAGGCTTTGAATAAATTAAAGGGTGTAAGCCAGGCAGTTGATCAACCTATTAATGCAAAGGGTGGGTTTGCCAAAACCTCCATAGTACGGTCTGGAGGAAATCAGACTAGGTCGGCAGGAATTAATTGTTCAATTGCAGACCAGCCAGCCAAACAGTTCTAAGGATATAACACATAATGACGCTGAAGTATCTGTCAAGTCTCAAAAGGGAAAATTAATCCCAGTGGTAATAATCATAGTTAAGAGTTAAATAGGCACATATCAAGTCAGGAATCAGTAATAGTGGTTCCTCACATCAAGGTAAGAGGAATAAGTACCTCGGTAAGTGTAACCCAGTTAATAAGAGGTCAGGCAAGGAAAAGAGAGACTGCCTCTTCTGCCAGGGTACTCATTTCACTAAATATTGTAATGCCTGTAATTCATGGGATATTAAAGTGGAAAGAATGAAAGAACTTGACAGATTTATCAGATGTCTAGACAATCATAATGTAAAGGATTGTCATACCAAATTGAACAGTTGCTATCAATGCAACAAGGGAAAGCACCATACAGTTATGTGCAGGGTTGTATGTGATTCTTATAATAATGGTGACAATAATGATAATGTTAATAACCCTGACACTACAGTGACTGATGTAAAGGTTGCAGCTAATGGCAATAATGATGGCCTAGCTGAGGTAGCCTTGCCGGTGTTGGATGTAAAAATTCAGGATAAAGGGCATAAATCCAAAACCATACGGTGTCACTCTCCTCAACACTGGTACGGGCCATGTAATATATGGCAGACTACCGCCTAGTAATAATGACTAGAGGAAGTAGTGAATATGGTCACGGTGTCTTACTCATGAAAGGTCAACCCAGTACAAGTATTCTTCTATCGAGAATGATGTTGAACCAGTCTAATTTGTGGGAGCTGGACAGCATAGGGATTAATGTAAATGAGGAAAGTCCAAATGATTCCTTTACTCAGGAACAATACCTGAAGGATGTTAAATGTGAATCTGGACATTACTGGGTGCGACTTCCGTGGAAGCTTGACCGTCCAGAATTACCTACTAATTATAGGATGGCGTATGGACAGTTAAAGGGCCCAGCTCTGCGAACTGAGCAAGACACCAAAATTGTTGACTGCTTATAATGATATAATTAATAAGCAGTTAAATAATAAATTGTTCTTACTTCAGGCGACGATAAATGCACACCTTAAGTGCACAGGCGGTCCACTGAGCGAAGTAATTGGGTAAATAATCTTATGTGGACAATTTCCGGGTGTGACGTCAACTGAAGAGGAACTAATGAGGATATGTGAAGGGGTTAATGAAATAATGAAGAAATGTGCTGGGACTGACTTGGGATACTGAGAGAGACTTGTTATTGGTAAAGTCTCAAAATTCCAGTATGCCCAATAACTTAATCCAGGGAGCATAGGCTTATGCCCCTGAGAGAATGGAACACCAATTAGTCCATTTTGAGGGATCAATAAATATAGATGGCCATGGAGTTGGTGCCTATATGCAGTAATGTGCTGGGGCTGACTTGGGATACTGAGAGACTTGTTATTGTTAAAGTCTCAAAATTCCAGTATGCCCAATAAATTAATCCAGGGAGCATAGGCTTATGCCCCTGAGAGAATGGAACACTAATTAGTCCATTTTGAGGGTTCAACAAATATGGATGGCCATGGAGTTGGTGCCTATATGCAGTAGGGTGCTGGGACTGACTTGGGATACTGAGAGAGACTTGTTATTGGTAAAGTCTCAAAATTCCAGTTTGCCCAATAACTTAATCCAGGGAGCATAGGCTTATGCCCCTGAGAGAATGGAACACCAATTAGTCCATTTTGAGGGATCAATAAATATAGATGGCCATGGAGTTGGTGTCTATATGCAGTAATGTGCTGGGGCTGACTTGGGATACTGAGAGAGACTTGTTATTGTTAAAGTCTCATAATTCCAGTATGCCCAATAAATTAATCCAGGGAGCATAGGCTTATGCCCCTGAGAGAATGGAACACTAATTAGTCCATTTTGAGGGTTCAATAAATATGGATGGCCATGGAGTTGGTGCCTATATGCAGTAATGTGCTGGGGCTGACTTGGGATACTGAGAGAGACTTGTTATTGTTAAAGTCTCATAATTCCAGTATGCCCAATAAATTAATCCAGGGAGCATAGGCTTATGCCCCTGAGAGAATGGAACACTAATTAGTCCATTTGAGGGTTCAATAAATATGGATGGCCATGGAGTTGGTGTCTATATGCAGTAATGTGCTGGGGCTGACTTGGGATACTGAGAGAGACTTGTTATTGTTAAAGTCTCATAATTCCAGTATGCCCAATAAATTAATCCAGGGAGCATAGGCTTATGCCCCTGAGAGGATGGAACACTAATTAGTCCATTTTGAGGGTTCAATAAATATGGGTGGCCAGTGAAGATGGGAAAATTGTACTCCACATTATGTAAGTCGTCTAGCAACGACCTCCGCCCGGCCGCAGTGTGGAAAATTTTTTTGATTTTCCGAAGCTATAGCGCCTAATAGATGTTTAATGTGTCGATATGAGTCAAAAATGTATTTGACATTAGAGTAGAACCAAGAGTTCCCTTTGCGCATGCGCGGATGTGCGGGGGGGAGAGGCGGATTGTTTTGAATGTGGTGAGGAAGCTGGGAAAGCATGGAACCACGAAATTGGCATTCACGGCGGCCTAAGGATTAATATAGGCCTCATTTCATAATAAGAAGTGTCGTAACTGTTCCTGGTGGAGAGTGAGGGAACGTGATTTACGGGACCACGGTAATAGAGTGGTAAAATGTGTGATAAGAGTAGGACCGGGTGACTGACGCGTCACTATGGACTGTGTCCTGGGGAAAATTACCCTTGGTTTAATCATCACTCATCGGTCTCAGATCTTAATGGAGTGGTCTCTAATGTGTATAATAATTATGAGACGTTAAATCGTCTTGTGAATGTTAATGTAATCAGTGATAATAACATTGAGTTAAGAGAATGCGGGATGTGAAATAAGTCGCCTTGCTCCGAGTGAACACGTTAGACCTTGTTCCCGAGGCGAGGAAAGTGAAGCTCATTGATCCACGATTTCTAAACCGGGAAAAACCGACGGATACCTCGTCCTGCCGGAATGAGAACCGTGTCGGTGTAGCAGGACATCGAAAATGAGATGGTGAATGGAAGAAATAAGGAGTATCCATCACCCACAGTTAAGTAACCCTTCTAGTTATAACAAACTTATGCTGGCCAGTTGTGTTATGTTGTAATTAGATAGGTTATGAGTGATCCAGCTACATCAAGTGACCACCAGAGAACATCTGGTAAGTGGTGGGATGTCCTGGTAGTCAGTAAATGGGGGGCTGATAGTGCTGTCCTGGGAGACAGTAATGGGGAAGCTGGAGGTGCTGTCCTGGGAGACAGTAATGGTGAAGCTGGAGGTGCTGTCCTGGGAGACAGTAATGGTGAAGCTGGAGATGCTGTCCTGGGAGACAGTAATGGGGAAGCTGGAGATGCTGTCCTGGGAGACAGTAATGGTGAAGCTGGAGATTTTGTCCAGGTAGTCGGGAATTATACGCAGGAAGGAATACATATAAATGACCCCATAGGGGACAGGAGCCATAGTAGGGAAACAAGTGTAGTCAAAGATAAGATAAAACCAATATTGCAAACTAGAAATACCGCAGGAAATAGCAAACAAGAGGACTCCACTAGCAATAGTGAGGATATATTACCAAAAACAAATGGTGGGAGCTCCATTGTTGGTGCTAGGGAGGATAGAAGTAAGACAGGGAAACATGCACCAACAGGGAATACAGTCACAGAAACCCAAGGCAAACGGAAACCAAGCCTGTGCACATACTATGCACTCGGTATCTGCTGGCATGGGAAATCTGGAAAAACAGATGGGACGTGCAACTATGACCACCCTAGGAAATGCCATGCCCATATGACAACAGGAAAATGCAAACTCCCTTCCTGTAAGCTTTTTCACCCTGAACTGTGTACCTCTTCAGTACAGGAAAGACTGTGCTATAACTTAAATTGCCAGGCATACCATCTAAAGGGGACAAAAAGATACAAAACATCCAGGCCATGGGAAAACCTGGGTAGCCACAGCCACTCAAGAGGGAGAGGTTTTTTAGTGCCAGGAAGGAAAAAAAACTGGCAGGAAATGGCAGAAATCGTACACCAAATCCAGTCATTCCTGGAGTGGAACCACAGTCGATGGCCTCCACTCCAAACCAACAGATACAGATACTAATGCCGGAAAAAAAATCCCCCCCCAGTACCAACAATACCACCAGTCCGATAACATTCTTCTTTGCAAATATACAGGGTCTAAAGCCAGCAACAATCAACAAAATACCTTTCATCCGTGGACTGCTTGCAGAGGCAAAGGCAATGTTCGCGGCTTTCACTGAGACCCACATAAAGGATCACTTGGACAACGAAATATGGATCCCAGGTTACAACCTATACAGATGTGACAGAGTGAACAGGCAAAAGGGGGGGGGGGTTGGCCTGTACATTGCAGAGTCACTTGTTTGCACAGAACTGCTAAATGCCTCAAATGATGTAGTGGAAGTTTTAGCAGTAAAGGTCGAGAACCAAAACCTAGTCATTGTGATAGTCTACAAGCCTCCGGATGCAACATCCCAGCAATTCCAGGAACAGCTGTTAAAAATTGACCACTGTCTGGAAAACCTTCCAGCTCCTGCACCCAACATCTTGCTCCTGGGGGATTTCAACTTAAGGCACCTAAAATGGAGGAATATAGCAAATAATATTGTTGCAGTAATAACACCAGGAGGCAGCTCTGATGAAAACTCACACTCACGCAAGCTTTTAAATCTCTGCACAAAATTCAATTTAAACCAGCAAATAATAGAGCCTACTAGACTGGAGAATACACTAGACCTCATCTTCACTAACAATGATGATCTGATAAGAAATATCACCATATCAAAAACAATATACTCAGATCACAACATAATTGAGGTTCAGTCATGTATGCGCGGAGCCCCAGACCGACATAATGAGATTAGTCACGAGGGAGCATTCACCAATTTCAACTTCAATAACAAAAACATAAAGTGGGACCAAGTAAACCAAGTCCTAACCGATATAAGCTGGGAAGATATACTAAGCAACACAGACCCCAACTTGTGCCTAGAACAGATTAACTCGGTGGCACTCGATGTATGCACAAGGCTTATTCCTCTAAGAAAAAGGAGGAGTAGATGTAAAACAGAAAGAGACAGGCGCTCCCTTTACAGGCGACGGAAAAGAATAACAGAGCGGCTAAAAGAGGTCAATATATCTGAAATGCGTAGGGAGACACTGGTCAGTGAAATAGCAAGCATCGAACTTAAGCTAAAAGAATCCTTTAGGAGTCAGGAATCGCGGGAAGAACTAAAAGCCATAAATGAAATCGAAAGAAACCCAAAGTATTTCCTCTCCTATGCCAAATCAAAATCGAGAACAACGTCCAGTATTGGGCCCCTACTTAAACAAGATGGGTCCTACACAGATGACAGCAAGGAAATGAGTGAGCTACTCAAGTCCCAATATGACTCAGTTTTTAGCAAGCCGCTAACCAGACTGAGAGTCGAAGATCAAAATGAATTTTTTGAGAGAGCCACAAAATTTGATTAACACAAGCCTATCCGATGTTATCCTGACGCCAAATGACTTCGAACAGGCGATAAATGACATGCCCATGCACTCTGCCCCAGGGCCAGACTCATGGAACTCTGTGTTCATCAAGAACTGCAAGAAGCCCCTATCACGAGCCTTTTCCATCCTATGGAGAGGGAGCATGGACACGGGGGTCGTCCCACAGTTACTAAAAACAACAGACATAGCCCCACTCCACAAAGGGGGCAGTAAAGCAACAGCAAAGAACTACAGACCAATAGCACTAACATCCCATATCATAAAAATCTTTGAAAGGGTCCTAAGAAGCAAGATCACCACGCATCTAGAAACCCATCAGTTACACAACCCAGGGCAACATGGGTTTAGAACAGGTCGCTCCTGTCTGTCTCAACTATTGGACCACTACGACAAGGTCCTAAATGCACTAGAAGACAAAAAGAATGCAGATGTAATATATACAGACTTTGCAAAAGCCTTCGACAAGTGTGACCATGGCGTAATAGCGCACAAAATGCGTGCTAAAGGAATAACAGGAAAAGTCGGTCGATGGATCTATAATTTCCTCACTAACAGAACACAGAGAGTAGTCGTCAACAGAGTAAAGTCCGAGGCAGCTACGGTGAAAAGCTCTGTTCCACAAGGCACAGTACTCGCTCCCATCTTGTTCCTCATCCTTATATCCGACATAGACAAGGATGTCAGCCACAGCACCGTGTCTTCCTTTGCAGATGACACCCGAATCTGCATGACAGTGTCTTCCATTGCAGACACTGCAAAGCTCCAGGCAGACATCAACCAAATCTTTCAGTGGGCTGCAGAAAACAATATGAAGTTCAACGATGAGAAATTTCAATTACTCAGATATGGTAAACATGAGGAAATTAAATCTTCATCAGAGTACAAAACAAATTCTGGCCACAAAATAGAGCGAAACACCAACGTCAAAGACCTGGGAGTGATCATGTCGGAGGATCTCACTTTCAAGGACCATAACATTGTATCAATCGCATCTGCTAGAAAAATGACAGGATGGATAATGAGAACCTTCAAAACTAGGGAGGCCAAGCCCATGATGACACTCTTCAGGTCACTTGTTCTATCTAGGCTGGAATATTGCTGCACACTAACAGCACCTTTCAAGGCAGGTGAAATTGCCGACCTAGAAAATGTACAGAGAACTTTCACGGCGCGCATAACGGAGATAAAACACCTCAATTATTGGGAGCGCTTGAGGTTCCTAAACCTGTATTCCCTGGAACACAGGAGGGAGAGATACATGATTATATACACCTGGAAAATCCTAGAGGGACTAGTACCGAACTTGCACACGAAAATCACTCATTACGAAAGCAAAAGACTTGGCAGACGATGCACCATCCCCCCAATGAAAAGCAGGGGTGTCACTAGCACGTTAAGAGACCATACAATAAGTGTCAGGGGCCCGAGACTGTTCAACTGCCTCCCAGCACACATAAGGGGGATTACCAACAGACCCCTGGCAGTCTTCAAGCTGGCACTGGACAAGCACCTAAAGTCAGTTCCGGATCAGCCGGGCTGTGGCTCGTATGTTGGTTTGCGTGCAGCCAGCAGCAACAGCCTGGTTGATCAGGCTCTGATCCACCAGGAGGCCTGGTCTCAGACCGGGCCGCGGGGGCGTTGACCCCCGGAACTCTCTCCAGGTAAACTCCAGGTATGTACAAATGTTTTCCTTGATGGATGTATCCAGGTGTATCCTACCCCCCCTCCTTCATTCAGCTAAACTAATATAATCTATACAGTCCACAATTAATTAGTAGCACCGTACTTGTGGGTGCTATCCAATCCATACTGGTCTCGGATAGATATGGATAAGATTGTGAGGTCGAGGGGACCACTTGCCGCGACCAGGGGTGGTTAAGTTTTCTCACATGTCTACACGGGGTGACTACGGTAAACAATATGATTGTCTCCCAATGAGATTACTGGTATGTATATAATGTTGAGGTACATACAGGTAAGCACCTTAGAAAATTTTCCATATCCTTGTCTATGTCGGATATGAGGATGAGGAACAAGATGGGAGCGAGTACTGTGCCTTGTGAAACAGAGCTTTTCGCCGTAGCTGCCTCGGACTTTACTCTGTTGACGACTACTCTCTGTGTTCTGTGTGTTGCCTTATCACTGGCTGCTAAAATGCCGAAAAATGCTTAAAAATAAAGGTCCTGAAGATAAAGACGTACAAACTATGCTATTTGCTCTTAAGTATCTGCACACTGTAGTCAAAGCATAATAGTTTTACCATCTTATGAGCAAGAGATTGTAATAACTCACTACAATGGATACATTACAAATCTTTTCATGGAACATTGCTTCCATCAGGAAGCGGTTGCCTGACTTACATCATATTAGTGCAACCAAGAATATTGATGTCATCTGTTTGCAGGAATGTAGATTGAAAGATGGAGCACCTCCACCAAACTTGCCTGGATATGCAGCTTATAACCTAAGGTCAACCAACTGTTGTGTGATGTATGTCAGAAAGAGCTTGCCACATTCACTCCTTTCCTTGCAGAGTCGAGTTAACATACAGTATCATGGTGTCAAAGTATATGCAGGCGATTTTTCCATAAACATTTTTAATCTCTATGCCCCAGCGAACCAGCTTCGACCTGATGCTTTACCAGATCGCATCAATAGTGAACCTACCATCATTCTTGGAGATTTTAATGCCAGACATAAGAATATTGGTGGGTCTATAACAAACACCAATGGAACTAAACTAGTGAGATTGCTAAATGAGCATGATAATGTTCGAATTGTGGGCACTACTGAGCCTACTCACATATATGGTGGCATACTAGATCTGTGTCTTGGATTTAATACATCATATACGATGCATGACTCTGTCATAGTTGATGATCTTCTATCTGATCACTTCCCAAGACTAACAACTGTCAATCTTGATCACATCTCCAGCAATCAAGGAGCTAAATACAGAAGGAGGAAACTTATTCTCAAACCAGAACACAGAGACAACTTTATTAACCACTTGGATCAATGGTATAAGAATTACGAGCCCATTGGCACACAAAAATTTAATGATGATTTAATTACCACTATTGAGAGTGTTCTCACAGAGCAAGTGGGCAGGAATAGGAAACAAAAACCCTCCACTATAAATAACAATAAAAACCAATGTAAATACTATAATGATCCACAGCTGCGCAATCTAACACATGCAGCTAGGAGGATTGGTAAAGCATACCGTGAATGTAGAACCCCAGACCTGCTCAGAACGTTCCAAGCTGCACTAACAAATGCAAGGAATAGAAAGGAAGAACTTAGGCAACAGGAATGGGAACAGTTTGTTAGTGGATTAAATAGGTCCACCCCTTTGAGTTTGGCTTGGAAAGGTATAAATAAAATAACCAGGAAAAAGACTGGCAATGTTGCTCATCCCTTTCCTCTTGAAAAAGCAAATGACCTCATAAATGACTGGTCCAAAACATCCAGGCATGAAAGCCTTCCATCTCATATTAGAAAAAATTTAGAGAGTGCTTCTGAAGAAATGTTGAAACTGATTAATTTTATGAGCCAAAATATTGATGAGAGTGATTGCCTCTTTACCGAGTATGAATTAGATAATGCATTAACCAAAGGTCGATCAACTGCTCCTGGAGAGGATGGTATAACCTATGATATTCTCAGAACTCTAAGGCACTTGCCTGATAACCCTTTGTTGGCACTGTATAATCTCAGTTATATTGAGGGCGTTCTTCCTACTTCCTGGACCAATAGTCTCATTGTGCCTATCCCTAAGCCCCAACAGCCTGATACATTTAGGCCGATCTCCTTAACTAGTTGTCTTTGTAAAACTTTTGAAAGAATGATGCTTAACAGACTGTACTACAGAATCAGACATCAACTTTCCCCCTACCTCTATGGGTTCATGAAAGGTAAAAGTGTGCAGAACTGTATTTCCACCTTTCTCACTGCACACACCTCTACTAGTTTTACCACTTTTCTTGATCTAAAATCTGCATTTGATATTGCGAACAGAACCGTTATACTACATGAACTAGCCAAAATGAATATTGGTGGTAGCTTACTCTGCTGGATAATAGGATACCTGTCAAATAGAGTATCCTCTGTCCTTTACCAAGGCTTCAGAAGTGATTCTAAAGAAATGTCTTTAGGTACACCGCAGGGAGGAGTTCTTAGTCCCATGCTATTTAATATTCTGATTAATGCTCTCCTAAATGCTCTACCTGCCTCACCTAAACATATAGCTATAAGCTATGCTGATGATATCATGATCCATACAACAGGGCATAAGAAGATGAATACCATTCTTAATGAAGTTCAAGCAATTTGTAATCGACTAGGCCTCATAATATCTTCCTCTAAAACTAAGATATTAACAAGCAAACGACATCCCCCACCCATCTATTTGCAGGGTGAAATCATTAGCTACGTTAAAACTTACAGATATCTTGGTGTAGATGTACCCTTTAACAAATCCACTATACCACAACTAAACAAGAAATGTAAAGCTAGGCTAAATGCTCTCAAAGCTGTTGCTGGCTACAACCCCAACTATGGTGCTAATGTGAGAATCGTGAGAATGATGTACATAGCCTATGTTAGGTCCTTAATTGATTATGCTGCTCCCATACTGATATTAGCTAGAGAAAGTTCTCTCCGACCCTTGGAGTTAATGCAAAATGAAGCTCTCAGGATTATTCTTGGCTGTCCCAGATCTACAAAAGTTCTTAACATGAGGAAGGAGCTTGGTATTTCTAGTATCAGTGATAGTATTGTTGAGATTAACACTGTACTCGGTATTAGAATGTTGAGAAACGAACCAGACACTGTCACAATGAATCTTACCAAGTGTCTAGAGGTAAATACAGACAGATCTAAATGGATTGTGAAAACGTGCAATTACATTAAGTTTTATAACCTGCATGAACTGTATCACTGTAGGCAACAAGATCATTTCACCCCTCCGTGGAAGATGTGTTCATTTAATATCACATACCTGCAAGTCCCTCCCAAGAAGCTCATTGCTAGTAATCCCTTCCTTAAATCTCTTGTTAGAGCAACTGCTCAAGAATAAATTTCTCACCTAGCTGGTTGTAATAAGTTATCACAAGTTATATACACTGATGTATCTAAACAGGAGTCTTCTGGCAGGGCTGCATCTGCTCTTGTTGCCACCTCCCTTGTTAAGAACGATAATAAATTTGTTGAGTTAGGCATAAGAATTAACAACTGGGCGTCTACACTGCAAACTGAATTGTTTGCAATCCTAATGGCGCTAAAGCTAACCTATGACACTGAGCTTGACTCCATCATCATTACTGATTCTATGTCATCATTGAAGGCTCTTGACTCATATAATGACTCCAACAACATGCTCATTAGAGAAGCCAGTTATAGATACTCAAAATTTAGGGACAAAGGAATTAATGTACAATTGCTGTGGATCCCATCACACATTGGATTACTCCTTCATGATAAAGTTGATATGTTAGCCAAGAAGAGTACCCAGAAGGAGAATGTAGAATATAACTTTGGTATAACTGTGTCTAGCATTAGGAATAATATTAGGAGAGAAGTAAATAATGAAAATGATTGTTATAGGAATGCAGTTAGAAGCCTGAGTAGATCTATAACCCACTATGATAACATGAACATAGATAAGTATATTTATGGAGCAACGTGCAATGTGAACAGACTGACTGATGTTGTAGTGGCCAGGCTTAGGCTTGGTTACAAGTACTTCTGGCAGTTTGGGAGACACACAGATGATGATCAAATTAAATGTAAATTATGTGATCAGGCATATGGTCACTCTCTTGAACACTATGTGCTTAATTGTCCACTTATTGAGGAATACAGATACAGACAGTATAATAACCTACCTGGAGTTTACCTGGAGAGAGTTCCGGGGGTCAACGCCCCCGCGGCCCGGTCTGTGACCAGGCCTCCTGATGGATCAGAGCCTGATCAACCAGGCTGTTGCTGCTGGCTGCACGCAAACTAACGTACGAGCCACAGCCCGGCTGATCAGGAACTGACTTTAGGTGCTTGTCCAGTGCCAGCTTGAAGACTGCCAGGGGTCTGTTGGTAATCCCCCTTATGTGTGCTGGGAGGCAGTTGAACAGTCTCGGGCCCCTGACACTTATTGTATGGTCTCTTAACGTGCTAGTGACACCCCTGCTTTTCATTGGGGGGATGGTGCATCGTCTGCCAAGTCTTTTGCTTTCGTAGTGAGTGATTTTCGTGTGCAAGTTCGGTACTAGTCCCTCTAGGATTTTCCAGGTGTATATAATCATGTATCTCTCCCTCCTGCGTTCCAGGGAATACAGGTTTAGGAACCTCAAGCGCTCCCAGTAATTGAGGTGTTTTATCTTCATCAGAGTACAAAACAAATTCTGGCCACAAAATAGAGCGAAACACCAACGTCAAAGACCTGGGAGTGATTATGTCGGAGGATCTCACCTTCAAGGACCATAACATTGTATCAATCGCATCTGCTAGAAAAATGACAGGATGGATAATGAGAACCTTCAAAACTAGGGAGGCCAAGCCCATGATGACACTCTTCAGGTCACTTGTTCTATCTAGGCTGGAATATTGCTGCACTCTAACAGCACCTTTCAAGGCAGGTGAAATTGCCGACCTAGAAAATGTACAGAGAACTTTCACGGCGCGCATAACGGAGATAAAACACCTCAATTACTGGGAGCGCTTGAGGTTTCTAAACCTGTATTCCCTGGAACGCAGGAGGGAGAGATACATGATTATATACACCTGGAAAATCCTAGAGGGACTAGTACCGAACTTGCACACGAAAATCACTCACTACGAAAGCAAAAGACTTGGCAGACGATGCACCATCCCCCCAATGAAAAGCAGGGGTGTCACTAGCACGTTAAGAGACCATACAATAAGTGTCAGGGGCCCGAGACTGTTCAACTGCCTCCCAGCACACATAAGGGGGATTACCAACAGACCCCTGGCAGTCTTCAAGCTGGCACTGGACAAGCACCTAAAGTCAGTTCCTGATCAGCCGGGCTGTGGCTCGTACATTGGTTTGCGTGCAGCCAGCAGCAACAGCCTGGTTGATCAGGCGCTGATCCACCAGGAGGCCTGGTCACAGACCGGGCCGCGGGGGCGTTGACCCCCGAAACTCTCTCCAGGTAAACTCCAGGTTATGCGCGCCGTGAAAGTTCTCTGTACATTTTCTAGGTCGGCAATTTCACCTGCCTTGAAAGGTGCTGTTAGTGTGCAGCAATATTCCAGCCTAGATAGAACAAGTGACCTGAAGAGTGTCATCATGGGCTTGGCCTCCCTAGTTTTGAAGGTTCTCATTATCCATCCTGTCATTTTTCTAGCAGATGCAATTGATACAATGTTATGGTCCTTGAAGGTGAGATCCTCCGACATGATCACTCCCAGGTCTTTGACGTTGGTGTTTCGCTCTATTTTGTGGCCAGAATTTGTTTTGTACTCTGATGAAGATTTAATTTCCTCATGTTTACCATATCTGAGTAATTGAAATTTCTCATCGTTGAACTTCATATTGTTTTCTGCAGCCCACTGAAAGATTTGGTTGATGTCCGCCTGGAGCTTTGCAGTGTCTGCAATGGAAGACACTGTCATGCAGATTCGGGTGTCATCTGCAAAGGAAGACACGGTGCTGTGGCTATGTGACATGTCAAGATATCTTATTAATGAAAATAAGATACTAGATATACTAAGCAAATTTCCTAAATTTGCTTGTAACAGATAAGTGAACTATAGATATGTAGATATAAATCCATATGTATTCCTGTTAACCCTTTGGGGCCTAGTTCCTAGGCCTTTTGTGCATCCATATGCTCTCGCGCTACCGTCCACAGGATGGATATGGGGTGCACAATATACTAGCCACTTCGGTGGCAAAATCTAAAATCTAATCATCTGTTTTTATTTATAGTAGACATTAATTGTGCTCACATTACAATAGTTTCAATAATAAATATTGAAATTATGTTATGGGAATATAACATTGTGAGTTGTTGAAAGTAGTTTACAGTATGAGAATGTTACAACTGGGTGTAAGGCACTATTGTTTTGGGTAGGTATTTTTGCTATAATGTAGTATTAATCAATGTATGAATTTTGGGCATCTTGTTTTGAAATTTTAAGATTAGGTAATTGGGAGATTTTATGGTAAAGTTAAATATTGAGTAATTAGTTTAGAGTGAGTAAGTGGTTTTTGAGAAGAGCCTTAAATTGATGTTCAGACCGGGTTACTGTAGTATTTACTGGTAATGAATTCCAAATTTTGGGGCCCTTTATGTGCATAGAGTTTTTACACAGTGTGATATGGACACAGGGTACATCAAAAAGAGATCTGTGTCTTGTTATGGTCGTGTGTCCTGTTAAGGTTGGTGAGGAGAAGCTTGAGTGGAGGGTTTATGTTTGAGTGTAGTGTTCTATGTATGTAGTAGGCACATGAATAAGTATGGATATTCTTAACAGTTTTAGACTTTTGAATATTGGTGGAGTATGCTGTCGGGAGTAGGAATTTGTTATCATTCTGACTGCAGCCTTTTGCTGGGTTATTAGTGGTATTAGGCGATTTAATGTTGTTGATCCCCATGCACAAATTCCATATGTGAGATAAGGGTAGATGAGTGAATGATACAGTGCAAGGAGAGCTGATTGTGGAACATAGTATACCATATCTTTGATAGTATGCCTACTGTCTTAGTGATTTTCTTGGCAATTTGTTGTGTATGTCTGGAATTTGAGGCTACTGTCAAGGTGGATTCCCAGGAATTTTCCTCTGTGAGTCTAGTGATGGGTGATCCGTTTAGCGTTATATTAAGTGGAACATTTGCAACTCTGTTTCCAAACTGAATGAAATAGGTTTTGTCAGTATTGAGGGTAAGCTTATTTGTGTATTATTTGTCATCATCCTGGTAGATATTTTCTGCAATTCGGCATTAACAGTGTTAGCCAGTATGACTGGGTTTGGGTGAGAGAAGACATATGTTGTGTCATCTGCAAATAATATGGGTTTGAGTAGTTGTGATGCATTCGGTAGGCCATTGATGTAAATGAGAAAGAGGAGTGGACCAAGGACACTTCCTTGTGGGACACTGACTATGCTTGACTGAGTTGGAGAGTTTGCTTCATTTGTGTACACATATTGGCTTCTGTTACTAAGGTATGACTAGGTAGTTGAGGGAGTGCCCTCTTACACCACAGTGTGTTAATTTAATGTGCAGCAAATCATGGTCAACTGTAAGCTTTACATATATCAATGAAGATTCCTAGCGGGACTTCTTTCTTCTCGAGGGCGGTGTATATTAGTTCTAGCATATGTATAATAGCATCATTTGTGCTTTTATTAGTCCTGTATCCAAACTGACAGGGGTTTAGTATGTTGTGTGAGACGAGGTAGGAATAGAGCTGTCTATGAATTAATTTTTCAAAGATTTTGGTGAGCAGAGGTAAGTTAGATATTGGTCTATAGTTATTCAAGTCCGCTTGATCATCTCTTTTGTGGATCGGGGTGACCCTTGGTATTTTGAAAATTGCTGGGAAGATGAAGGATTCGATGGATTTGTTAAAGAGTGTTGCAGTAATTGGTGACAGTACTTGTGAAGCTTTTTTGTATATAAAAGGTGGTAAGTTATTTATGTTTCCTGCCTTGTTTTTAAGGGTGTTGATGATGAGCGAGACTTCTGTTGGGCTGGTTGGGGCTAGGAATAGGTAGTCTGATGGACGGGTGTTTGAGCTTGGGATTTTGCTTGCTAGATTCTTTCCTATGGTGAAGAAAACATTGAGTCTGCTGTTTCAGTTGGTGGGAGTAGAGGTTCGTCTGATTTTGTTAATTTGATTGTTTTGTTTCTGGATATATTTTTAGTTTCTAGAATTTCAGATAGGGTTTTCCAGGTCTTATTCATATCACCTTTTATGTTATGTAATCTGGTCTCATAAAACAATTTTTTTGACCTTCTTATCAGGCTAGTAAGGATTTAAGGATTGACGAGTAACGTTTAGAATGGTCTCTAGTTATTTGACCCAGTCTGTACTGTTTTTCATATAGATGTTTTGTGTTAATGGATTTAATGATGCTGGGTGTTAGCCAGGACCTGTTGAGTTTCTTAGCTGTGATCTGTTTAGTTATAGAGGTAGTGTTTTTTTATATTATTTTTTTTAGAAAATTGTTAATACATTCATTCGTATTTGTATATGTATCAAGCTCATTATGTTATAAAGTTATTAACAGCTGTCTCGTTATGTAGTCTGAAGGTAACTTTAGTAGTGTCTTGGGGCAATTTACAAAGCTTAGATGAGAGTATCACTATTATTATTTTTATTTACAGTGATTAATACTTTACCTTTGTGCCTAATTACTACTATAAACATCTTACCAATCACAATGTTAAGACATAATCTCTGTTGATGCTTTGGGAATAGCTGACATAGAATAAGTAGGTTTATTTAGGCCCGGTGGCCTGGTGGCTAAAGCTCCCGCTTCACACACGGAGAGCCCGGGTTCGATTCCCGGCGGGTGAAAACATTCCGACACGTTTCCTTACACCTGTTGTCCTGTTCACCTAGCAGCAAATAGGTACCTGGGTGTTAGTCGACTGGTGTGGGTCGCATCCTGGGGGACAAGATTAAGGACCCCAATGGAAATAAGTTAGACAGTCCTCGATGACGCACTGACTTCCTTGGGTTATCCTGGGTGGCTAACCCTCCGGGGTTAAAAATCCGAACGAAATCTCTTAAGTACACCCCTCCAGGAAGGTTCCTTGACGTGGGTCAGGGGCTCTTGCTTTAGGGCATTGGATCTGTGCTCCAGTTCCTTGAATTAAGCCTGAATACTTTCCATACCCCCCCCTTCCCAGGCGCTACATAATCCTACGGGTTTAGCGATCCCCTTTATAATAACATATAACTACATTTATTATACCAAATGTAAATTACCTATGATAATCCAAAATAGTCAAAATGACTTATTTCCACTGAGGTCCTTGGATCAAGCCTCCATCACTCATTTGCTGAATGATCGATATATAATATTTAACTTTTAAGTAACAAATAAAATCTGGGCCCATTATGTGTTTCTATAATATTTTTACTACTGCCCATAGAACGAGTTTTCATCTGTTAACACACCGGCCGCCTCCCACAAAGGTAGGGTCACCCGTCCCTACATTCAGTCACTATCTTGCCAGAAGCGTGTTGACATCACAGTTCAGATGATCCTCCAATCCGCAACTTCACCATTCCTCCTCCAGAGTGTAAGCGCTGTACTGCCCACCTCCAGGATCCAAGTCAAGTCAGAGAAATGGAAAATATCGAACTTAAGCTTAAGGAATCACACAGGAGCCAAGAAGCACAGGAAGAACTTAAAGCAATAAATAAAAATAAAAGAAACTCCAAATTATTTATTTTCTTTTGGTAAATCTAGGGCAAACACACACACACACACACACACACACACACACACACACACCTAACTAACACACACACACATCCAGTATTGGGCCCTTGCTTAAACGAGATTGGCCTTACATAGATAACAGCAAGAAATGAGCCAGATCCTGAAAACCCATTATGACATAAAAAAAAAATTGTGACCGAGACTTAAAATTTGCTTAACTCCAGAATTTCTGATATAACTCTAGCACCACAGAACTTTGAAAAAACAATGAATGACCTGCCCATGCACTCTGGCCCAGGCCCAGACTCGTGGAACTCCGTGTTCAACAAGAACTGCAAGAAACCTCTTTCACGTGTCGTAATTTAATTTTAATGCAATCTTTTGACTACCGCCCGCAGGATGGGTATGGAGTGCATCATAAAGATGTTAAACTTGTACTCACCTAATTGTACTCACCTAATTGTGGTTGTAGGGTTTGAGACCCAGCTCCTGGCCCCGCCTCTTCACTGATCGCTACTAGGTCCTCTCTCTGCTCCCTGAGCTTTTCATACCTCGTCTTAAAGTTATGTATACTTCCTGCCTCCACTACATCACTTGCTAGACTATTCCACTTCCTGACAACTCTGTGACTGAAGAAATACTTCCTAACATCCCTGTGACTCATCTGAGTTTTCAACTTCCAAGTGCGACTCCTTGTTTCTGTGTCCCCTACCTGGAGCATCCTGTCACTGTCCACCGTATCTATTCCACGCAATATTTTGTATGTCGTTATCATGTCTCCCCTGACCCTCCTGTCCTCCAGTGTCGTCAGGCCGATTTCCCTCAACCTCTCTTCGTAGGACATTCCCCTGAGCTCTGGAACTAACCTTGTTGCAGATCTTTGCATTTACTCTAATTTCTTGACGTGCTTGACCAGGTGTGGGTTCCAAACTAGTGCTGCATACTACAGTATGGGCCTGACGTACACAGTGTACAGTGTCTTGAACGATTACTTACTAAGGTATCGGAACGCTATTCTCAGGTTTGCCAGGCGCCTATATGCTGCAACAGTTATCTGATTGATGTGTGCTTCCGGAGACGTGCTCGGTGTTATGCTCACCCCAAGATCTTTCTCCTTGAATGAGGTTTGCAGTCTTTGTCCACCCAGTCTATACTCTGTCTGCGGTCTTCTTTGCCCTTCCCCAATCTTCATGACTTTGCATTTGGCCGGGTTGAATTCGAGAAGCCAGTTGCTGGACCACGTGTCCAGCCTATCCAGGTCTCTTTGTGGTCCTGCCTGATCCTCATCTGATTTAATTCTCGTCATTAACTTCACATCATCTGCAAACAGACACTTCTGAGTCTATCCCTTCCATCATGTCACTCACATATACCAAAAATAGCATTGGTCCTAGGACTGACCCCTGTGGGACCCCACTCGTCACAGGCGCCCACTGTGATACCTCATCACGTACCATAACTCGTTGTTGCCTCCTTGTCAGGTATTCTCTGATCCATTGCAATGCCCTTCCTGTTATACGCACCAGAGCCTCCAGCTTCTGCACTTATCTCTTTTGAGGAACTGTGTCGAAGGCCTTGCTGTAGTCCAGGAAAATGCAATCAACCCACCCTTCTCTCTCGTATCTTACTTCTGTTTCTTTGTCATAAAACTCCAGAAGTTTGTGACACAGGAGTTGCCTTCCATCAATCCGTGCTGGTTGTCATTTATAATCTTGTTCTGTTCCAGGTGCTCCACCACTCTTCTGATAATCTTCTCCATGACTTTGCATACTATACACGTCAATGACACTGGTCTGTAGTTTAGTACCTCGTTTCTGTCTCCTTTTTTAAAAATGGAGACTACATTTGCCGTCTTCCATACCTCAGGTAGTTGCCCAGGTTCAAGGGATGTGAACAATAAAATGGTATAAAATACCGACAGGTTGTTTAGGTAAGACACATATGCAACAGTTAGGTATCTTTATTTTGAAACGTTTCGCCTACACAGTAGGCTTCTTCAGTCGAGTACAGCAAAGTTGATAGAAGCAGAAGAGACTTGAAGACGATGTAATCAGTCCATCACCCTTAAAGTTTTGAGGTGGTCAGTCCCTCAGTCTGGAGAAGAGTATTGTTCCATTGTCTGGAATAATATGGAGTTGAAGTGAAAGGATGGAGCCTTATATAGCGCCAGGAGGTGAGACGTAGGTTACTAGTAGAACGCAGATGTTGGGAGGTCAGGTCCCTCTCAAATCCAGCCGTTCTCACTAGTAGAGGTTGTTTGAAGTGGTTCCAAGTCTGTACCAAGATACCCTTGTGTTGCAGTGTCTGACAGAGTGAACAATAAACAATAAACAACCTGTCGGTATTTTATACCATTTTATTGTTCACTCTGCCAGACACTGCAACACAAGGGTATCTTGGTACAGACTTGGAACCACTTCAAACAACCTCTACTAGTGAGAAAGGCTGGATTTGAGAGGGACCTGACCTCCCAACATCTGCGTTCTACTAGTGACCTACGTCTCACCTCCTGGCGCTATATAAGGCTCCATCCTATCACTTCAACTCCATATTATTCCAGACAATGGAACAATATTCTTCTCCAGACTGAGGGACTGACCACCTCAAAACTTTAAGGGTGATGGACTGATTACATCGTCTTCAAGTCTCTTCTGCTTCTATCAACTTTGCTGTACTCGACTGAAGAAGCCTACTGTGTAGGCGAAACGTTTCGAAATAAAGATACCTAACTGTTGCATATGTGTCTTACCTATTCAAGGGATGTGTTGAAGATTGTGGTTAGTGGCATACACAGCATCTCTGCTCCTTCTCTAAGGACCCACGGGGAGATGTTGTTCGGTCCTATCGTCTTTGAGGTATCAAGGTCACTTAGCAGCTTCTGTACCTCCTCCTCAGTTGTGTGTATGTCATCCAACACTTGTTGGTATATTCCCTGCTGGTGTTCCCCTTTGTGCTGTCTTCCCAGAGCCCTTCCTATCTCTACTGTAAATACTTCCTTGAATCTCGTGTTGATCTCTTCACATACCTCTTGATCGTTTCTTGTGAGTTCCCCACCTTCTCTCCTCAGCCTGATCACCTGATCTTTGACTGCTGTCTTCCTCCTACTGTGGCTATACAACAGTTTCGGGTCAGACTTGACTTTTGATGTTATGTTGTTTTCGTACTGTCGCTGGGCCTCCCTCCAAATCTGTGCATACTCGTTTCTGGCTCTTCGACTAATCTCCTTATTTTTTTGGAGTTCTTTGCCTTCTATACTTTTTCCATTCTCTAGTGCACTTAGTTTTTGCCTCCCTACACCTTCGGGTAAACCAGGGGCTCGTTCTGGTCTTCCCATTATTTCCGTTGCCCTTGGGAACAAACCTTTCTTCTGCCTCCTTGCATTTTGTTGTTACGTATTCCATCATTTCGTTTCCTGACTTTCCTACCAGTTATCTGTCCCACTGAACCTCCTGCAGGAAGTTCCTCATACCTGTGTAGTCCCCCTTTGTGTGTGTGTGTGTGTGTGTGTGTGTGTGTGTGTGTGTGTGTGTGTGTGTGTGTGTGTGTGTGTGTGTGTGTGTGTGTGTGTGTGTGTGTTCTCACCTAATTGTGATTGCTGGGGTCGATTCATAGCTCCTGGCCCCGCATCTTCACTGGTCGCTATTAGGTCACTCCCTCCCTGCTCCACGTGTATGTGTACTCACCTATTTGGTTGCAGGGGTGTGTGTGTGTGTGTGTGACCTATTTAATGTTTGAATAAATAACTCACTACGATTGAGACCAGATATAAACATGCAAATAGTTCATTACCATTGTAACTTGTTCAGCTATCAAAACTTTGGGGCCCAGTCCCTGGACTCATTATGTACTTCTATAATTCTTTGACTACCGACCACAGGATGAGTATGGGGTGCATAAAAAAGATGCTAAACTAACATGTGTCTTAAATATTCCATGGAAAGGGAATATATCTCAAAGGGGTTATCCCACAGTCACTAAAAATAACGGATATAGCCTTACTTCACAAAGGTGGCATTAAAACAATTGAAAAGAATTAAAGACGGATAGCACTAATGTCCCACATTATAATAATCTTTGAAAGGTTGCTAAATATCAAGATCGCAAACTACCTGGACACCCAACATTTACACAACCCAGGGCAACATGGGTTTAGAACAGGTCGCTCCTTCCTCTCACAACTGCTGGACCACTATGACATGGTCATGGATGCACTGGAAATGTTTCGCCACACAGTGGCTTCTTGAGTCCAATACAGAGAGAGGTGGAATAGGAGGAGGAGGTTGAGGTAATCAGTCCCTCAGATTTGAGTCGATGTGTTCAGTCCATTAATCTTAAGAAAAGCGCAGCATGTTCGCGGAGGTGGAGCTTATATACTGGTGAGAGATGAAGTGGAGCAGTAGTAGGCGGAGTTGCCAGCCAACAAAGGCACTAGTGGAAGTAGGTCGTATCTATAGTTTAGACAAGTTTTGAAGAAATCTCTGCAACATAATCCCAAGATGTTGTCATGTTTGACAGAATGTGAATAAATGGTTCACAAAACCGACACTTGGATAAAAAAAAGACAATGCAACATTTGGGTATCTTTATTCTGGAAACGTTTCTCCGTGCAGTGGTTTCTTCAGTCCTCTTATTCCACCTATTTCTGCACTGGACTGAAGAAGCCACCGTGTGGCGAGACGTTTCCAGAATAAAGATATCCTAATGTTGCAAAAGTGTCTCTTTTATCAACGTGTTGGTTGTGTAAACCATTTATTCCCACAGATGTAGTTTGTACAGACTTTGTGAAAGTCTTCCACATCATGGCGTAATAGCATACAAAAACAGGTGATAAAGGAATAGCAGAAAAAGTGGTTAGATGGTTCTATAACATCCAAATAAATAGAACACAAACAGTAAAGACAGAGGCGGTTACAGCTCTGTTCCACAGGGTATAATACTCGCTCCCATTCTTTTCCTCATCCTCATATGAGTCATATCTGACATAGACAGAGATGTAAGCCACAGCACCGTGTCCTCCTCTGATGACGATACCAGAATTTACATGACGGTGTCATCCATTGAAGACACTGCAAATCTCCAAGCGGACATTAACCAAGTCTTTAAATGGGCCACAGAAAACAATATGAAATTCAATGACGACAAATTTCAATTACTCCGCTTTGAAAAACTCTAGGAAAAAACTCGATTGGAGTATACAACAAATTTCAACCACACAATAAAGCGAAAAACTAATGTGAAGGACCTAAGAGTGATGATTTCAGAGAATCTCATTGTCAAAGATCACAATGTTTGTACCACATCTGCTAGGAAAATGATAGGAAGAATAATGAGAATCTTCAAAACTAGGGATGCCAAGCAAATGATTATTCTCTTCAAATCGCTTGTTCTCTTTAGGCAGGAGTACTGCTTGTACACTAACCGCCACTTTCAAGGCAGGCAAAATTGCAGATCTGGAGAATATACAGACAACTTTCACTTCACGTATATATATATATATATATATATATATATATATATATATATATATATATATATATATATATATATATATATATATATATATATATAAATTATGACTATAATTTTTAAAGAGGTGGACTGGTAAGCCAGCGGAAAGCCTTAGCCAGATGACCAAACGCTCCAACAGTGGGTCATCATCTGACTAAGCCACGCTTCAGGAAACACTTGTCCTATTTCCTGGTGAACCTTACTTAACCTAACCTAACTGCACGTATAAGTACAATAAAGCACCTCAATTACTAGGAACCGTTGAAGCCCCTTGACCTGTACTCCTTGGAACCAGGCGAGAAAGATACATGATAATATACACTTGGAAAATCCTAGAGAGACTAGTCCCAAATCTGCACACGGAAATTACTCCCTACGAAAGTAAGACTCGGCAGGCGGTGCAACATCCCCCCCCCCCCCTATGAAAAGCAGGGGCGCCACGAGTAAACTGAGAGACAACACAATAAGTGGCAGGGGCCCAAGACTGTTCTACTCCCTCCCAGTATACATAACGAGGATTACTAACAGATTTCTAGCTGTCTTCAAAAGGGAGTTGTACAGGCACCTAATGTCAGTACCTCACCAGCCGGGCTGTGGTTTTTACGTTGGTTTGCGTGCGGTAGTAACAGCCTGGTTGATCATGCCCTGATCCATTGCGAGGCCTGGTCATGGACCAGGCCGCGGGGACGTTGACCCTTCAAACACCCTCCAGGTATACATCATGTATGTATAACCGGTTATTCATGGGTTGCCTAATAAAGTTAGCGAATCAGATAACTTCTGAGTTCCCTAACTTGCTGCCTGAGTTGTTACTCAAGTTAACATTAAAACCACCAGCGTCTACCCTGATTTTACAAGTAGGATATACATATTTTAGCTATCCTTATGATTCTTTAACGAAAGCTGCAGGTAAATGGGCATTCCAGGCTTAGCAAGGAGAAAGGGAAACAGGACATCCTTTTAGCTAATTTATCCTGGATAGTTGTTAACCGATGATAAAAAAAAATGGCTTATATTCATTAGGGTCCTCTCCTATGATTTGACCCACAACCGCCTATCAACTTCTAGGAACATCTATATACTGCTAAGTAAAAATGGGCAGTTATATTAGATATATACCCACTAGGTCTTCCTGCCGGGAATCGAACCCAGGTCCTCTCATTGTACGGGAATGCTCTAAGACTGCACTGAGGACATCTAGGTCAGTACAAATAGGAAGCGCGTCTCTCCTGTGCTCAGCAGAGGAATGATCAAGACTCCACCACGTCTTGCTCTGAATGATCAACATGGCCTTAACGCTTAACATGAAATATTATTATTATTATTATTATTATTATTATTATTATTATTATTATTATTATTATTATTATTATTATTATCTAACACTGAGCTACACCAGGAAATTAAAACTTCATTGAAGAGTATTAATACATCACAATACATGCCACATGTTTATGTATATAGGTATATAGGCTGAGGTTCATTACCTTTGTAACTTGGTCATGACTGTGACCAGATCTAGTTCATTACCTTCGTAACTTGTTCAGTTATCAAAACTTCGGAGTCCAGTCCCTGAACCAATTATGTACCTCTGTAATCTTTTGACTACCGCCCACAGGATGGGTATGGGGTGCATAATAATGACATTAAACTAACTAAACTAGGCTGAGGTCAGTGGTCAGGAAAGGTCATCCTGTCCTAGTTGTCTGGAGGATTAGTGTGGAGCATTATAGAGCACCATGGCTTGTTGTAGTGTTTTGGAATCTCAGGTTAAAGTGTTGAAGGAGGAAGTTCTACTTTTCCAAGAGGAAAATAGGCTGAAAATTCGCCTACATGGATTGGGGAGTGAGTGTAAGAAGGGTGGAGTCGGTGTGGAGGAAAAGGTTACCAGCAGTGAGTTGAAGAGTGGCAACCGCTTCAAGTGGAATGTAGTCTCTACTAAAGGTAGAAGTATCAAAATATGAACGCTTAATAGAAATGATATGAAGGTAGGAAATCTATTTTCTGTTCTCCAGGATGAGTGTCCTTCAGTGGTTCGCGAGGTTAAAGGTACCACTAACTCCCCTGCTAATCAAGGTAAGAACATTCTAACCAAACCATACCACGGGTGGGGTTTGAACCCGCGGTCAGAGAGTCTCAAAACTCCAGACCGTCGCGTTAGCCACTGGTTTGTTTGCAATCGTGTTATTACGATTTTGTGAGTCGAGTTAAGAACATTCTGGTTGTGAGTGACTGACAGGTAAGACATATGAACCGTATCAGAGAATTTTTAGCTTTTATAAAGGAATGGGCGTGTTTATACAACAAATACGCATGTTTACAACCAAATACACACAATTAGAATTTAGTAAAGACAACAGGGTATATGACCTATGCTCAATGTTTCTTTTATTTACCTCTCATTACACACCTGTTATAGATACTATGACGCATCTATACTCTCCCAGTATATCCCTGTGATATATCAGAAGTTATCATGTTGCAGCAAAGCTTTAGTTTGCCGGACTCTAATTTTTAACTCTCTTATAAAAGTTTTTCATATCTGTTTCCACTGCAAGTATTTTACTGAGGAGAACATAGCCCCGTTGAACTCAGCAAATTTAGAGCTCCTCTTTGACAAGAAGTCATTGCATTATCCCCTCCCCTAGGAATCTTAGTGAACCACGGGATATTAATAACTGCATGAAGAGGTCATATAGTTAGTTTAATATGTTTATTATGCACCCCATACCCATCCCATGGGCGGTAGTTATAAGATTACTGAGGTACATAATGGATCCAGGGACTGGACCCCAAAGTTTTGATAGCTGAGCAAGTAACCTGGCAACTAACCTACTTCACCAGCTCCTGCTGTAGGAGAGTGCATTTCTGAACAAAATCCTGTTTTATCCTGATGATCAGGTTGTCTCCTGCCCACTTCAAGGAAGTGTTGAAGGTTTCAAGTTTCATTGTCACTATGTTTATACTTGGACTCATTAGGTACATATGCAATGGTTGTATAAGGTATGGTGAGTTTAACATGATGTAGAAAAAAGATAATTATGTACACAGTGGTATATTACAGACCATTCTGGAGAAATACCCTGACTTTGCTCCCTGTAAATAATACATTACCACATAGGTGTGTGTACTCACCTATTTGTACTCACCTATTTGTGGTTGCAGGGGTCGATTCATAGCTCCTGGCCCCGCCTCTTCGCTGATTGCTACTAGGTCCTCTCTCTCCCTGCCCCATGTGCTTTATCATACCTCGCCTTAAAACTATGTATGGTTCCCGCCTCCACTACGTCACTTTCTAGGCTATTCCATGGCCTGACTACTCTATGACTGAAGAAATACTTCCTAACATCCCTTTGATTCATCTGAGTCTTCAACTTCCAATTGTGACCTCTTGTGTCTGTGTCCCATCTCTGGAACATCCCGTCTTTGTCTACCTCGTCTATTCCGCGCAGTATTTTATATGTCGTTATCATGTCTCCCCTGACCCTCCTGGCCTCCAGTGTCGTCAGGCCGATTTCCCTCAACCTTTCTTCGTAGGACAATCCCCGTAGCTCTGGGACTAGTCTTGTTGCAAACCTTTGCACTTTCTCTAATTTCTTGAAGTGCTTGACTAGGTGCGGATTCCAAACTGGTGCTGCATACTCCAGTATGGGCCTGACGTAAATGGTATACAGAGTCTTAAACGAATCCTTACTGAGGTATCGGAACGCTATCCGTAGGTTTGCCAGGCGCCCGTATGCTGCAGCAGTTATCTGATTGATGTGCGCCTCAGGAGATATGCTCGGTGTTATATACGGTGTACTCACCTATTTGTACTCACCTATTTGTGGTTGCAGGGGTCGATTCACAGCTCCTGGCCCCGCCTCTTCGCTGATTGCTACTAGGTCCTCTCTCTCCCTGCCCCATGAGCTCTATCATACCTCGCCTTAAAACTATGTATGGTTCCTGCCTCCACCACATCACTTTCTAGGCTATTCCATGGCCTGACTACTCTATGACTGAAGAAATATTTCCTAACATCCCTTTGATTCATCTGAGTCTTCAACTTCCAATTGTGACCTCTTGTGTCTGTGTCCCATCTCTGGAACATCCCGTCTTTGTCCACCTCGTCTATTCCGCGCAGTATTTTATATGTCGTTATCATGTCTCCCCTGACCCTCCTGGCCTCCAGTGTCGTCAGGCCGATTTCCCTCAACCTTTCTTCATAGGACAATCCCCGTAGCTCTGGGACTAGTCTTGTTGCAAACCTTTGCACTTTCTCTAATTTCTTGACGTGCTTGACTAGGTGTGGATTCCAAACTGGTGCTGCATACTCCAGTATGGGCCTGACGTAGATGGTGTACAGAGTCTTAAACGAATCCTTACTGAGGTATCGGAACGCTATCCGTAGGTTTGCCAGGCGCCCGTATGCTGCAGCAGTTATCTGATTGATGTGCGCCTCAGGAGATATGCTCGGTGTTATACTCACCCCCAGATCTTTTTCCTTGAGTGAGGTTTGCAGTCTTTGGCCATCTAAACTATATTGTGTCTGCGGTCTTCTTTGCCCTTCCCCAATCTTCATGACTTTGCATTTGGCAGGGTTAAATTCAAGGAGCCAGTTGCTGGACCAGGCTTGTAGCCTGTCCAGATCTCTTTGTAGTCCTGCCTGATCCTCGTCCGATTCGATTCTTCTCATAAACTTCACATCGTCTGCAAACAAGGACACTTCTGAGTCTATCCCTTCCGTTATGTCGTTCACGTATACCAAGAACAGCACAGGTCCTAGGACTGACCCCTGTGGAACCCCGCTTGTCACAGGCGCCCACTCTGACACCTCGTCGCGTACCATGACTCGTTGTTGCCTCCCTGTCAGATATTCTCTGATCCATTGCAGTGCCTTTCCTGTTATGTGTGCCTGGTCCTCTAGCTTTTGCAGGTGTGTGTGTGTGTGTGTGTACTCACCTATTTGTACTCACCTATTTGTGGTTGCAGGGGTCGAGTCACAGCTCCTGGCCCCGCCTCTTCGCTGATTGGTACTAGGTCCTCTCTCTCCCTGCCCCATGAGCTCTATCATACCTCGCCTTAAAACTATGTATGGTTCCTGCCTCCACCACATCACTTTCTAGGCTATTCCATGGCCTGACTACTCTATGACTGAAGAAATACTTCCTAACATCCCTTTGTGTGTGTGTGTGTGTGTGTGTGTGTGTGTGTGTGTGTGTGTGTGTGTGTACTCACCTAATTGTGGTTGCAGGGGTCGAGACTCAGCTCCTGGCCCCGCCTCTTCACTGATCGCTACTAGGTTCTACTGAATGTACAGCAATGCATGCAACCATATGACCTGTCTTTGTAATACTCATTTGTGCTTTATAGTTATCTGTTTACAATAATGTTTTATCACTGATTTCATCATTGCTTAGTTAATCTTAAGTTAATTTTAAGCCAGCCCGTAATGCTATGCATATAAGTGGCTTTGGCATGCTGCTCTTACCTGTATTTTTTTGTACCTCTTTATGTTCAAATTATTATATAAATAAATAAATAAATAAATAAATAAATAAATAAATAAATAAATAGGTCCTCTCCCTCTCTGCTTCCTGAGCTTCGTCATACCTGTGTTTTTGTGTGTGTGTGTGTGCGTGTGTGTGTGTGTGTGAGTGTACTCATCCACCTAATTGTACTCATCTAGCTGTGGTTGCAGGGGTCGAGACTCAGCTCCTGGCCCCGCCTCTTCACTGATCGGTACTAGGTCCTCTCTCTCTCTGCTTCCTGAGCTTTGTCATACCTCGTCTTGAAGATATGTATGGTTCCTGCCTCCACTGCATCACATGTTAGGCTATTCCACTGCCTGACGACTCTATGACTGAAGAAATACTTTCTAACATTCCTTTGACTCGTCTGAGTCTTCAGCTTCCAATTGTGACCTCTTGTTTCTGTGTCCCCTCTCTGGAACAACTTGTCTCTGTCTACCTTATCTACTCCACGCAGTATTTTGTATGTCGTTACCATGTCTCCCCTGATCCGCCTGTCCTCCAATGTCGTCAGGCCGATTTCCCTCAACCTTTCTTCGTAGGACATACCCTTGAGCTCCGGAACTAGCCTTGTTGCAAACCTTTGCACTTTCTCTAATTTCTTGACGTGTTTGACCAGGTATGGATTCCAAACTGGTGCTGCTTACTCCAGTATGGGCCTGATGTACACAGTGTACAGTGTCTTGAACGATTCCTTACTAAGGTATGCTGCAGCAGTTATCTGGTTGATGTGTGCCTCCGGAGACGTGCTCGGTGTTATGGTCACCCCAAGATCTTTCTCCTTGAGTGAGGTTTCCAGTCCTTGGCCACCTAGTCTATACTCTGTCTGCGGTCTTCTTTGCCCTTCCCCAATCTTCATGACTCTGCATTTGGCAGGGTTGAATTCAAGAAGGCAGTTGCTGGACCAGGTGTCCAGCCTGTCCAGGTCTCTTTGAAGTCCTGCCTGGTCCTCATCTGATTTAATTCTCCTCATTAACTTCACATCATCTGCGAACAGGGACACATCTGAGTCTACCCCTTCCTTCATGTAATGTGTGTATGAGTGTGTGTGTGTGTGTGTGTGTGTATGGGTTTGTGTTTGAGTGTGTGTGTGTGTGTGTGTGTGTGTGTGTGTGTGTGTGTGTGTGTGTGTGTGTGTGTGTGTGTGTGTGTGTGTGTACTCACCTAGTTGTACTCACCTAGTTGAGGTTGCGGGGGTCGAGTCCGAGCTCCTGGCCCCGCCTCTTCACTGATCGCTACTAGGTCACTCTCCCTGAGCCGTGAGCTTTATCATACCTCTGCTTAAAGCTATGTATGGATCCTGCCTCCACTACATCGCTTCCCAAACTATTCCACTTACTGACTACTCTGTAGCTGAAGAAATACTTCCTAACATCCCTGTGATTCATCTGTGTCTTCAGCTTCCAACTGTGTCCCCTTGTTACTGTGTCCAATCTCTGGTACATCCTGTCTTTGTCCACCTTGTCAATTCCTCTCAGTATTTTGTATGTCGTTATCATGTCCCCCCTATCTCTCCTGTCCTCCAGTGTCGTCAGGTTGATTTCCCTTAACCTCTCCTCGTAGGACATACCTCTTAGCTCTGGGACTAGTCTTGTTGCAAACCTTTGCACTTTCTCTAGTTTCTTAACGTGCTTGGCTAGGTGTGGGTTCCAAACTGGTGCCGCATACTCCAATATGGACCTAACGTACACGTTGTACAGGGTCCTGAATGATTCCTTATTAAGATGTCGGAATGCTGTTCTGAGGTTTGCTAGGCGCCCATATGCTGCAGCAGTTATTTGGTTGATGTGCGCTTCAGGAGATGTGCCTGGTGTTATACTCACCCCAAGATCTTTTTCCTTGAGTGAGGTTGGTAGTCTCTGGTGTGTGTGTGTGTGTGTGTGTGTGTGTGTGTGTGTGTGTGTGTGTGTGTGTGTGTGTGTGTGTGTGTGTGTGTGTGTGTATGTGGTGTGTGTGTGTGTGTGTGTGTGTGTGTGTGTGTGTGTGTGTACTCACCTATTTGTACTCACCTATTTGTGGTTGCAGGGGTCGAGTCCTAGCTCCTGGCCCCGCCTCTTCACCGGTTGCTACTAGACCCTCTCTCTCCCCGCTCCATGAGCTTTATCAAACCTCGTCTTAAAACTGTGTATGGTTCCTGCCTCCACTACGTCATTTTCTAGGCTATTACAACTCTATGACTGAAGAAATACTTCCTACTATCTCTCTGACTCATTTGTGTCTTCAACTTCCAATTGTGGCCTCTTGTTTCTGTGTCCCCTCCCTGGAACATCCTGTCCTTGTCCACCTTGTCTATTCCACGCAGTATTTTATATGTCGTTATCATGTCTCCCCTGACCCTCCTGTCCTCCAGTGTCGTCAGACCGATTTCCCTTAATCTTTCTTCATAGGACATTCCCCTTAGCTCTGGAACTAACTTTGTTGCAAACCTTTGTACTTTCTCTAGTTTCTTGACGTGCTTTATCAAGTGCGGGTTCCAAACAGGTGCTGCATACTCCAGTATGGGCCTGACATACACGGTGTACAGTGTCTTGAATGATTCCTTACTAAGGTATCGGAATGCTGTTCTCAGGTTTGCCAGGCGCCCATATGCTGCAGCAGTTATCTGATTGATGTGTGCTTCCGGAGACATGCTCGGTGTTATACTCACCCCAAGATCTTTCTCCTTGAGTGAGGTTTGCAGTCTTTGGCCACCTAGCCTATACTCTGTCTGTGGTCTTCTGTGCCCTTCCCCTATCTTCATGACTTTGCATTTGGCAGGATTAAATTCGAGAAGCCATTTGCTGGACCAGGTGTCCAGTCTGTCCAGGTCTCTTTGAAGTCCTGCCTGGTCCTCATCAGATTTAATTCTCCTCATTAACTTCACATCATCTGCAAACAGGGACACTTCTGAGTCTAACCCTTCCGTCATGTCATTCACATATACCAAAAATAGCACTGGTCCTAGGACCGACCCCTGTGGGACCCCGCTCGTCACAGGTGCCCACTGTGATACATCATTACGTACCATGACTCGTTGTTGCCTCCCTGTCAGGTATTCTCTGATCCATTGCAGTGCCCTTCCTGTTATATGCGCCTGATGCTCTAGCTTCTGCACTAATCTCTTGTGAGGAACTGTGTCAAAGGCCTTCTTGCAGTCCAAGAAGATGTGTGTGTGTGTGTGTGTGTGTGTGTGTGTGTGTGTGTGTGTGTGTGTGTGTGTGTTAGTTACCATTTTGTCCTAGGCACATGTCGATTAGACACTAGGCCTGTTGTGTGTGTGTAGGTGTGTGTGTGTGTTAGTTAGTTACCATTTTGTCCTAGGCACATGTCGATTAGACACTAGGCCTGTTGTGTGTGTGTAGGTGTGTAGGTGTGTAGGTGTGTGTGTGTGTGTGAGTGTGTGTGTGTGTGTGTGTGTGTGTGTGTGTGTGTGTGTGTGTGTGTGTGTGTGTGTGTGTGTGTGTGTGTGTGTGTGTGCTCAACAATCAATATTTGCACCAATAACTCATTACAGTTGTGACCGGGTGTGGAAGTTTAAATTGCTCATTACTGTATAATTTGTTCATGATTGTAGCCATGTATAAACGTAAGTAACCATTCTTACAGGATTCATTACCTTTGTAACTTGTGAGTTCATTACCTTTGTTCCTAGTTCAGCTATCAAAACTTTGGGGGCCCTGTCCCTGGACCCATTACGTACCTCTGTAATCTGTAAATACCTTTGTAACTTGCCATGATTGTGATCAGACTTACCTGGAGTTCATTACCTTTGTAAATTGTGATTTCATTACCTTTGTAAATTGTGAGTTCATTAACTTTGTAACTTGCTCAGCTATCAAAACTTTGGGGGCCCAGTCCCTGGACCCATTACGTACCTCTGTAATCTGTAAATACCTTTGTAACTTGTCATGATTGTGACCAGACCTATCTGGAGTTCATTACCTTTGTAAATTGTGAGTTCAATACCTTTGTAAATTGCAAGTTCATTACCTTTGTAACTGTGAGTTCATTACCTCTGTAACTTGCTCAGCTATCAAAACTTTGGAGTCCAGTCCTTGGACCCATTACGTACCTCTGAAATCTTTTGACTACCACCCACAGGATGGGTATGGGGTGCATAATAAACATATCAAACTGACAGCTGTGGGAAAAAGTTCCCGGACAGTCTCTCCTGGGCAGAAATAATATCCGACAACTCAGACGCAGTAAACAGAGTAGTAAAGTCTATTTTCCTGAATTCAATTCAAAGTTTATTCTCTATAAAGATTACAATGTTGAATTTACAGAATTTGGTTGTTGTGTGGTTTACATGTAGTTAAATAATGATTACAGAGTGTACCACTAGAACGCCTAGCATGGCTATGCATTTCGGGCAGACTTAGTTTAATTCTTTATTTTAAAATATTACAAATTATGAGGTAAGTTGGTATTATGGCTAAGTGACTAAATACTAGTTTGTGAGTTTAGCAATGTGGATGCTTTTGTTTTGGCACAGTACATAGTTTCAGTATTGGAGTATCATAGGATTCATTATTTTAAGATTGAGATTAATATTTCTGTTTATGGTCAAATGGGTGAGTGAGTGTAAGTGTGAACCACCAGGTGGTATTCGTGTAGTTAGTTGATGGGGTGTATCAGGGAGATAAGATGTTTTCTAATGGTAGTTTTGAAGGTGATGAATGTGTCTGCAGTTCTAGAGTTCTCAGGTAGGGTGTTCCAGATTTTAGGGCCTTTGACATACATCGAATTTTTGTAAAGGTTTAGTCGGACATGGGGAATGTCGTAGAGATGTTTGTGTCTGGTGTTATGCCTGTGGGTTCTGTCACAACTATCAAGAAAGCGTTTTAGGTCAAGGTTGATATTGGAGTTTAAGGTCCTGTAGATGTAGATTGCACAGTAGTAAGTGTGGATGTACTGAACAGGGAGTAAGTTTAGATCTATGAAGAGTGGGGGGGTGTGTTGCCAGGGATGGGATTTAGTGATTATTCTTACTGCAGCTTTTTGTTGGGTTATTATTGGCTTTAGGTGTGTTGCTGCAGTTGATCCCCAAGCACAAATAGCATAGGTGAGGTATGGATAAATAAGTGAGTGGTATAGTGTGAGAAGGGCATTTTGCGGCACGTAGTATCGTATCTTGGAGAGGATCCCAACTGTTTTGGATACTTTTTTGGTTATGTGTTGGATATGGGTGCTGAAATTCAGGTTGTTGTCAAGGTATAGGCCTAGGAATTTGCCCTCATTGTGTCTGGTAATTAGAGTGTTGTCGATCTTAATGTTAATTTGTGCATCTCCTGCTCTGCTACCAAACATAATATAGTAGGTTTTGTCAGTGTTAAGCATAAGTTTATTGGCTGTCATCCAAGTCGATATTTTGATCAGCTCCTCGTTAACAATGGTGTTGAGGGTGGCAAGATTAGGGTGAGAGATGACATAAGTCGTGTCGTCAGCAAAGAGAATGGGTTTCAGGTGTTGGGATACGTTTGGAAGATCATTGATGTATATGAGGAAGAGCAGGGGACCAAGGACACTTCCCTGCGGAACTCCAGTATCAAGTGGCCGTATTGTTGATGCTGTGTCTTTAATGGTAACATACTGATACCTATTAGTAAGGTAAGATTTGAAATAAGCAAGCGCATGGCCTCTTATACCGTAATGGTCAAGTTTGTGGAGTAGGATGTCGTGGACTACTGTGTCAAAAGCTTTTCTTAGGTCAATAAAAATTCCTAGTGGATATTCCTTATTTTCCAATGCTGTGTAAAGCAGATCTAGCATTTTTATGATTGCATCATTAGTGCTTTTATTTTTCCTAAATCCAAATTGGCAGGGGTTGAGTATGTTTTGTGCTGTTATAAATGAATATAGTCTCCTGTGCACGAGTTTCTCAAAGATTTTGGATAGCAATGGTAAGTTTGATATTGTCCTATAGTTGTTTAAGTCTGTAGGGTCACCACCTTTATGTATTGGTGTAACCCTTGCCATCTTGAGTAGTTTCGGGAACGTGCTAGTTTCTAGTGACTTGTTAAAAAGTAATGAAATAGCATGCGAAAGGATATGGGCCGCTCGCTTGTACAGTAATGGTGGGACATTAGACAGATTCCCTGAGTTGTTTTTAAGTGACTTTATAATCTCGGTGACTTCCGAGGGCTCAGTTGGTGCAAGAGAGAAGGAATTTGGGAAATTCCCATCTAGGTAGTCCCCGGCATGGGCATTAGTATGTGGGATTTTATTGGCGAGATTAGATCCTATGGTTGAGAAGAAGTCATTTATCTTGTTAGCTGTGTCAGTGGGATGTAGTGGTGTTTCATTAGGTTTAGTTAGGACAATATTCTTGTTTTTTTTCAGTTTGTGGGTTCCTAGAATCTAAGAGAGTGTTTTCCAGGTCTTTTTTATATCTCCTCTAGTGTCTGTGAATCTACTGGAGTAGTATAGTTGTTTGGCTTTCTTTATTACTCTGGTGAGAACTGATGAATAGTGTTTAAGAATATCTTTGTGTATTAAGCCCTGTCTATATTGCTTTTCATATTGGTGTTTCTTGTCAATGGATTTCAGATGGTGCTGGTTAGCCATGGGCAACCAAGCCGTTTGTTTGTGATCTGTTTCGTTTTTATAGGACAATGTTTGTTGTATAGTATAAGTAATTTGTTAAGAAAAATGTCTGTCCAGTCATCAATACCCTTGGCCTTGGAGAATTCTGTAGGCCAGTCAACAATCTCTAGGTCAGTTGTGAACTTCCTTATTGAGGCCTCGTCATGGAGTCTAAATGAGACTTTGTTGTATTCAAGTGGTGGTTTATTAATGTTTGTCAGGAGGAAGGTAGGGTAGTGGTCTGTAGTGCTATCTGTGATTATCCCTGATTTAAGGGGGGCTAGTATATTGGTCCATATGTGGTCTATTATGGTTGCACTTGTCTCAGTGAGCCTGGTTGGTTTAGTTATTGTTGGTATGAGAAGTGTGTTGTTCATATTGTTGATGAAATCAGTTACAGGCTGATCATCTAGTAAGCCAAGGTTGATGTTGAAGTCTCCAGCTAAGAGAAGGTGGTGCTTATTCATTTGTCTGTTTGTTATTAGTGACTTTAATTTCTCACTGAAATTTGGGATGTTTGTGTGAGGTATCCGGTAAATGGCACCGATTGTTATAGGTGTCTTAAGGTTTTTTACAGTAAAATTAGCAAAAATGTATTCCCCATATTCATCACTAAAGCAAGTGGTGCTAATACAAGATAATTGGTTAGAGTAATAGATTGCAATACCACCCCCAACTTGGTTTGGTCTGCAGTTGTGAATTGCTGTGTATCCTGGTAGAGGGTAGATATCTATTGTGTCCTGCTTAAGCCAGGTCTCAGTAAGAATAATGCAGGAGAAGGGTGTCTTTAGTGATTCAAGGAGTGCCAGGAGGTCATCATAGTGTTTGCTTAAGGACCTGATGTTGTAGTTAAGTACTGATAGGCTTTTAGCATTGTTTAGGATAGTGCTTACCTGGAGTTTACCTGGAGAGAGTTTCGGGGGTCAATGCCCCCGCGGCCCGGTCTGTGACCAGGCCTCCTGGTGGATCAGCGCCTGATCAACCAGGCTGTTGCTGCTGGCTGCACGCAAACCAACGTACGAGCCACAGCCCGGCTGATCAGGAACTGACTTTAGGTGCTTGTCCAGTGCCAGCTTGAAGACTGCCAGGGGTCTGTTGGTAATCCCCCTTATGTGTGCTGGGAGGCAGTTGAACAGTCTCGGGCCCCTGACACTTATTGTATGGTCTCTTAACGTGCTAGTGACACCCCTGCTTTTCATTGGGGGGATGGTGCATCGTCTGCCAAGTCTTTTGCTTTCGTAGTGAGTGATTTTCGTATGCAAGTTCGGTACTAGTCCCTCTAGGATTTTCCAGGTGTATATAATCATGTATCTCTCCCTCCTGCGTTCCAGGGAATACAGGTTTAGAAACCTCAAGCGCTCCCAGTAATTGAGGTGTTTTATCTCCGTTATGCGCGCCGTGAAAGTTCTCTGTACATTTTCTAGGTCGGCAATTTCACCTGCCTTGAAAGGTGCTGTTAGAGTGCAGCAATATTCCAGCCTAGATAGAACAAGTGACCTGAAGAGTGTCATCATGGGCTTGGCCTCCCTAGTTTTGAAGGTTCTCATTATCCATCCTGTCATTTTTCTAGCAGATGCGATTGATACAATGTTATGGTCCTTGAAGGTGAGATCCTCCGACATAATCACTCCCAGGTCTTTGACGTTGGTGTTTCGCTCTATTTTGTGGCCAGAATTTGTTTTGTACTCTGATGAAGATTTAATTTCCTCATGTTTACCATATCTGAGTAATTGAAATTTCTCATCGTTGAACTTCATATTGTTTTCTGCAGCCCACTGAAAGATTTGGTTGATGTCCGCCTGGAGCCTTGCAGTGTCTGCAATGGAAGACACTGTCATGCAGATTCGGGTGTCATCTGCAAAGGAAGACACGGTGCTGTGGCTGACATCCTTGTGGCTTGTGATGCTGTGTAATAAAGGCAGTTACTTTCCAA
>NC_091315.1:20814318-20834318 GCF_038502225.1 Cherax quadricarinatus
TTCTTGGCGCCCATGGTGACTTATTTTGCAGGTGCAATCACTAAAAAGGCTGTGATAATATGAAATGTTCCGATTGTATGCTTGGAAGCGACCGCGGTGGCTGGCTGGCTTGAAACACTGGCCAGAAGTGGACGCGTCTCAGACGGAACGAATAGTGTTGGTCGAGTTTTTTAGCGCTAATCGAGGCAAAAATTTTGCGATAAAATGTATCGCTAGTCAGATTTATTGTTAATCGATGCCATCGCTGATCGAGGGTCCACTGTATATATATATATATAAGATTACAGTCAGTCAGGTCACTTGTTCTATCTAGGCTGGAATATTGCTGCACACTAACAGCACCTTTCAAGGCAGGTGAAATTGCTGACCTAGAAAATGTACAGAGAACCTTCATGGCACGCATAACGGAGATAAAACACCTCAATTACTGGGAGCGCTTGAGGTTCCTATACCTGTATTCCCTGGAACGCAGGCGGGAGAGATACACGATTATATACACCTGGAAAATCCTAGAGGGACTAGTACCGAACTAACACACGAAAATCACTCACTACGAAAGCAAAAGACTTGGCAGACGATGCAACATCCCCCCAATGAAAAGCAGGGGTGTCACTAGCACGTTAAGAGACCATACAATAAGTGTCAGGGTCCCAAGACTGTTCAACTGTCTCCCAGCATACATAAGGGGGATTACAAACAGACCCCTGGCAGTCTTCAAGCTGGCACTGGACAAGCACCTAAAGACGGTTCCTGACCAGCCGGGCTGTGGCTCGTACGTTGGTTTGCGTGCAGCCAGCAGTAACAGCCTGGTTGATCAGGCTCTGATCCACCAGGAGGCCTGGTCACAGACCGGGCCGCGGGGGCGTTGACCCCCGGAACTCTCTCCAGGTAAACTCCAGGTAAACAGGTGATATCAAAATATGTTGCAGAACAACCACTGTGAAAAATAGCGAAATTCCAAGTACATTCGTAATTTCTCACATTATCAATGAGTGTTGTATTTCCATTCGGGTCCCAGGATGAAACTCACACCAGTCAACTAACACCCAAGTATTTACTTATTGCTGGTGAACAGGAATAGCAAGTGTAAGGAAATATGCCCAATGTTTCTACTCGTGTCGGGGATCGAACCATGGAGACTTAGTATGTGAGCTGAATGCGCTATCGAAGTTCAATTCCAGTTTTTATGATCCACTTGAAGGAGGCTTGGAGGACTTGTGTGCAAAGGTTTAGATGGATTTTCATGAACATATTAACGACTGATGCGTGGGATAGCATTTTAGCCGCGCAGGGATATTCTGGAAGATTTTTATCTCTTCGTCTGCAATTTTTCAAGCCGTCCATGCTTTGAGTATGACATAAGAGCAAACAGTGGTGCAATATAGTCAACAAGTGATCTAATGTAAACTAAATTCATTAATTTTTCTCTTCTCACATTAATAGTAGTAATATCTTTATTTCTACAAGTACAAGTACAAGGTATACAGTCCTAGCTGACATCAGCGACATATTACTATATAGAAAGCCCCTTGTTATACAGAGCATTTCGGGCAAATTAGATCAATTTTGTCCCAGGATGCGACCCACACCAGTCGACTAACACCCAGGTACCCATTTTACTAGTGGGTGAACAGGGAAAGGTGTAAGGAAACATGCCCAATGTTTCCACCCTTGCCGGGAATCGAACCACGGACCCCTCAGCGTGCGAGTTTAGTTTAAGATGTTTATGTACCCCATACCCATCCTGTGGGTGGTAGTCAAAAGATTACAAAGGTACATAATGGGTCCAAGGACTGGGCCCCAAAGTTTTGATAGCTGAGCAAGTTACAAAGGTAATGAACTCCAGGTAGATAAATCAGCTTGTGAAGCGAGAGCTTTGCCTACCAGGCCACGGGCATCTTATCTGGCGTGAAATCCTGCCATAGTTCAAAGTGCTCCTAACCTTTCTTTGTATTGAAGACAAAGTCTTGTCACAAGTGAAAACAGAAGGACCTCAAATCCACATGGTTACATATCCGAGCCGAGACCCTGGATCCTGCGTCCCTCCCGGGAAGGATGTCTATTAAATATTTTTGTTTTCTAAGCCGAGATGATGAATCCCCAGGTCCTGATATAAATTTATAACATAGTTAAGGATGTTTTGTGTGTTAAAGAACCCAGCGGTGTGAATCATCATAGCATCAGCAAAGATTAGGCTACCTTGGCATAGCGTTCAGGAAAGAATCAATTAGAATGCCAACACCATTGTGAATGAGGAGCTGATTAAAATATCGACTTGGATGACAGCCAATAAACTTACGCAGAGCAGGAGATGCACAAATAAACATTAAGATTGACAACACTCTAATTACCAGAAATAATGGGGGAAAATTCCTAGGCTTATACCTTGACAACAACCTGAATTTCAGCACCCATATCCAGCATATAGCCAAAAAAGTATCCAAAACGGTTGGGATCCTCTCCAAGATACGATACTACATGCCGCAAAATGCCCTTCTCACACTATACCACTCACTTATTTACCCATACCTCACCTATGCTATTTGTGCTTGGGGATCAACTGCAGCAACACACCTAAAGCCAATAATAACCCAACAAAAAGCTGCAGTAAGAATAATCACTAAATCCCATCCCTGGCAGCACACCCCCCCACTCTTCAAAGATCTAAACTTACTCCCAGTTCAGTACATCCACACTTACTACTGTGCAATCTATATCTACAGGGCCTTAAACTCTAATATCAACCTTGACCTAAAACGCTTTCTTGATAGTTGTGACAGAACCCACAGGCATAACACCAGAAACAAACATCTCCACGACATTCCCCGTGTCCGACTAAACCTTTACAAAAATTCAATGTATGTCAAAGGCCCTAAAATCTGGAATACCCTACCTGAGAACTCTAGAACTGCAGACACATTCATCACCTTCAAAACTACCATTAGAAAACATCTTATCTCCCTGATACACCCCATCAACTAACTACACGAATACCACCTGGTGGTTCACACTTACACTCACTCACTCATTTGACCATAAACAGAAATATTAATCTCAGTCTTAAAATAATGAATCCTGTGATACTCCAATACTGAAACTATATACTGTGCCAAAACAAAAGCATTCACATTGCTAAACTCACAAACTAGTATTTAGTCACTTAGCCATAATACCAACTTACCTCATAATTTGTAATATTTTACAATTAAGAATAAAACTAAGTATGCCCGAAATGCCTAGCCATGCTAAGCGTTCTAGTGGTACACTCTGTAATCACAACTTTACTACATGTAAACCAAACAATAACCAAATTTCTGTAAACTCAGCATTGTAATCCTTATAGAGAATAAACTTTGAATTTGAATTTGAATTGATAAGGTTATAAGAAAGTCTCACACCTTGTGGGCTTCATTATTCAAAATCTTTAGTTATATTTCTATGCCCTGGAACAGCAAAACAGCTTTCTGTCGCTCAGGCAACCCTTAATCTAGCAGAGCAGCCATCCGTCTACATCCATTCTCGAAAGTTCCTTAATGATTACATGTTGCTTAGCTATTTCAAATGATGCCTTGAAACCAAGAAGATAGTATAGGAGATGCAGAGTGAGAAATGTGGTTATACAATGATGTATATTTTCATTCATTAAATCATATAGTCGGGAGAACACAAAATACATGGTTCTATTCATGAAGCGATATATGAGAAACATTGCGCGAAATGCATTTTGTTGACTGGGTTTAGGAATGGAAATGATGAGACCATTGATCCAAGGTGTTGGGAGCTTCCCGGTTGCATAGCTTATGCTGTTTAGTTCAAGTAAAGAATTTCCTGGTATTTGACAGAGTAACCTTTGTGTTGGTGTATGTTGTGATACTACCAGATTATTGTAACCATGTATAGGAGTGAGGATGATTCATTATCTTTGTAACTTGTCATGATTGTGACCAGATCTACCTGGAGTTCTTTACCTTTGTACCTTGTTCAGCTATCAAAACTCTGGGGGCCCAGTCCCTGGAAACATTATGTACCTTTGTAATCTGTAAATACCTTTGTAACTTGTCATGATTGTGACCAGATCTACCTGGAGTTCTTTACCTTTGTACCTTGTTCAGCTATCAAAACTCTGGGGGCCCAGTCCCTGGAAACATTATGTACCTTTGTAATCTGTAAATACCTTTGTAACTTGTCATGATTGTGACCAGATCTCTACCTGGAGTTCATTACCTTCGTAACTTGTTCAGCTATTAAAACTTTGGGGTCCAGTCCCTGGATCCATTATGTACCTCTGTAATCTTTTGACTTCCGCCCACAGGATGAGTATGGTGTGACTACCGCCCACAGGATGGGTATGGTGTGACTACCGCCCACAGGATGGGTATGGGGTGACTACCGCCCACAGGATGGGTATGGTGTGGCTACCGCCCACAGGATGGGTATGGTGTGACTACCGCCCACAGGATGGGTATGGGGTGACTACCGCCCACAGGATGGGTATGGTGTGGCTACCGCCCACAGGATGTTTATGGGGTGACTACCGCCCACAGGAGGGGTATGGGGTGACTACCGCCCACAGGAGGGGTATGGGGTGACTACCACCCACAGGAAGGGTATGGGGTGACTACCGCCCACAGGAGGGGTATGTTTACCTGGAGTTTACCTGGAGAGAGTTCCGGGGGTCAACGCCCCCGCGGCCCGGTCTGTGACCAGGCCTCCTGGTGGATCAGAGCCTGATCAACCAGGCTGTTGCTGCTGGCTGCACGCAAACCAACGTACGAGCCACAGCCCGGCTGATCAGGAACTGACTTTAGGTGCTTGTCCAGTGTCAGCTTGAAGACTGCCAGGGGTCTGTGGGTAATCCCCCTTATGTGTGCTGGGAGGCAGTTGAACAGTCTCGGGCCCCTGACACTTATTGTATGGTCTCTTAACGTGCTAGTGACACCCCTGCTTTTCATTGGGGGGATGGTGCATCGTCTGCCAAGTCTTTTGCTTTCGTAGTGAGTGATTTTCGTGTGCAAGTTCGGTACTAGTTCCTCTAGGATTTTCCAGGTGTATATAATCATGTATCTCTCCCTCCTGCGTTCCAGGGAATACAGGTTTAGGAACCTCAAGCGCTCCCAGTAATTGAGGTGTTTTATCTCCGTTATGCGCGCCATGACTATCGCCGTAACTAGCGCCGTGACTATCGCCCACAGGAAGGGTATGGGGTGACTACCGCCGACTGTTTAACAGGATGGGTATGGGGTGACTACCGCCCATAGGATGGGTTACCTGGTTACCTGGAGGTTATTCCGGGGATCAACGCCCCCGCGGCCCGGTCCATGACCAGGCCTCCCGATGGATCAGGGCCTGATCCACTAGGCTGTTACTGCTGGCCGCACGCAGTCCAACGTACGAGCCACAGCCCGGCTGATCCGGCACTGACTTCAGGTATCTGTCCAGCTCTCCCTTGAAGGCAGCCAGGGGTTTATTGGCAATTCCCCTAATGCTTGATGGGAGGCTGTTAAACAGTTTTGGGCCCCGGACACTTATGGTGTTTTCCCTTAGTGTACCAATGGCGCCCCTACTTTTTATAGGGGGCATTTTGCATCGCCTGCCCAGTCTTTTACTTTCGTAGGGAGTGATTTCTGTGTGCAGATTTGGGACCATTCCTTCCAAGATTTTCCAAGTGTTGATTATGATATATCTCTCCCTCCTGCGTTCCAACGAGTACAAGTCAAGTGCTTCCAAGCATTCCCAGTAGTTAAGGTGCTTGACAGAACTTATACGTGCAGTAAAGGATCTCTGTACACTCTCTAGATCTGCGATTTCACCTGCTTTGAATGGAGATGTTAATGTACAGCAGTATTCCAGCCTAGAGAGAACAAGTGATTTGAAAAGGATCATCATGGGCTTGGCATCTCTCGTTTTGAAAGTTCTCATTATCCATCCTATCATTTTCTTTGCACGTGCGATCGTGGCACTGTTGTGATCCTTGAAAGTGAGATCCTCAGACATTACTACTCCCAGGTCCCTTACATTAGTTTTCCGCTCTATTGTATGGCCGGAGTCAGTAGTATACTCTGTTCTAGTTATTATCTCCTCCAGTTTTCCATAACGGAGTAGTTGGAATTTGTCCTCATTGAACATCATATTGGGTATGGTGTGACTACCGCCCACAGGATGGGTATGGTGTGACTACCGCCCACAGGATGGGTATGGGGTGACTACCTCCCACAGGATGGGTATGGGGTGACTACCGCCCACAGGATGGGTATGGGGTAACTACCGCCCACAGGAGGGGTATGATGTGACTACCGCCCACAGGATGGGTATGGGGTGACTACCGCCCACAGGATGGGTATGGGGTGACTACCGCCCACAGGATGGGCATGGTTTGACTACCGTCCACAGGATGGGTATGGGGTGACTACCGCCCACAGGAGGGGTATGGTGTGACTACCGCCCACAGGATGGGTATGGTGTGACTACCGCCCACAGGATGGGTATGGGGTGACTACCGCCCACAGGATGGGTATGGGGTAACTACCTCCCACTGGATGGGTATCATGCGACTACCACTCACATGATGGGTATGGGGTGACTACTGCCCACATGTTGGGTATGGGGTGACTACCGCCCACAGGATGGGTATGGGGTGACTACCGCCCACAGGAGGGGTATGGCGTGACTACCGCCCACAGGATGGGTATGGGGTGACTACCGCCCACAGGAGGGGTATGGTGTGACTACCGCCCACAGGACGGGTATGGGGTGACTACCGCCCACAGGATGGGTATGGTGTGACTACCGCCCACAGGATGGGCATGGTTTGACTACCGTCCACAGGATGGGTATGGGGTGACTACCGCCCACAGGATGGGTATGGGATGACTACCGCCCACAGGAGGGGTATGGTGTGACTACCGCCCACAGGATGGGTATGGGGTGACTACCGCCCACAGGAGGGGTATGGTGTGACTACCGCCCACAGGATGGGTATGGAGTGACTACCGCCCACAGGAGGGGTATGGTGTGACTACCGCCCACAGGATGGGTATGGGGTGACTACCGCCCACAGGAGGGGTATGGTGTGACTACCGCCCACAGGATGGGTATGGGGTGACTACCGCCCACAGGATGGGTATGGTGTGACTACCGCCCACAGGATGGGTATGGTGTGTCTACCGCTCACAGGATGGGTATGGTGTGACTACCGCCCACAGGATGGGTATGGGGTGACTACCGCCCACAGGAGGGGTATGGTGTGACTACCGCCCACAGGATGGGTATTGGGTGACTACCGCCCACAGGATGGGTATGGGGTGACTACCGCCCACAGGAGGGGTATGGTGTGACTACCGCCCACAGGATGGGTATGGTGCGACTACCGCCCACAGGGTGGGTATGGGGTGACTACCGCCCACAGGATGGGTATGGGGTGACTACCGCCCACAGGATGGGTATGGTGTGACTACCGCCCACAGGACGGGTATGGTGTGACTACCGCCCACAGGATGGGTATGGTGTGACTACCGCCCACAGGATGGGTATGGTGTGACTACCGCCCACAGGATGGGTATGGTGTGACTACCGCCCACAGGATGGGTATGGGCTGACTTCCGCCCACAGGATGGGTATGGGGTGACTACCGCCCACAGGATGGGTATGGGGTGCCTACCGCCCACAGGATGGGTATAGTGTGACTACCGCCCACAAGATGGGTATGGTGTGACTACCGCCCACAGGATGGGTATGGGGTGACTTCCGCCCACAGGATGGGTATGGGGTGACTACCGCCCACAGGATGGGTATGGGGTGACTACCGCCCACAGGATGGGTATAGTGTGACTACCGCCCACAGGATGGGTATGGGCTGACTTCCGCCCACAGGATGGGTATGGGGTGACTACCGCCCACAGGATGGGTATGGGGTGACTACCGCCCACAGGATGGGTATGGGGTGACTACCGCCCACAGGATGGGTATGGGGTGACTACCGCCCACAGGATGGGTATGGGGTGACTACCGCCCACAGGATGGGTATGGGGTGACTACCGCCCACAGGATGGGTATGGGGTGACTACCGCCCACAGGATGGGTATGGTGTGACTACCGCCCACAGGATGGGTATGGTGTGACTACCGCCCACAGGATGGGTATGGGCTGACTTCCGCCCTCAGGATGGGTATGGGGTGACTACCGCCCACAGGATGGGTATGGGGTGACTACCGCCCACAGGATGGGTATGGGGTGACTACCGCCCACAGGATGGGTATGGGGTGACTACCGCCCACAGGATGGGTATAGGGTGACTACCGCCCACAGGATGGGTATGGGGTGACTACCGCCCACAGGATGGGTATGGGGTGACTACCGCCCACAGGATGGGTATGGGGTGACTACCGCCCACAGGAGGGGTATGGTGTGACTACCGCCCACAGGATGGGTATGGTGTGACTACCGCCCACAGGATGGGTATGGGGTGACTACCGCCCACAGGATGGGTATGGTGTGACTACCGCCCACAGGATGGGTATGGGGTGACTACCGCCCACAGGATGGGTATGGGGTGACTACCGCCAACAGGAGGGGTATGGGGTGACTACCGCCCACAGGATGGGTATGGGGTGACTACCGCCCACAGGATGGGTATGGGGTGACTACCGCCCACAGGAGGGGTATGGTGTGACTACCGCCCACAGGATGGGTATGGTGTGACTACCGCCCACAGGATGGGTATGGGGTGACTACCGCCCACAGGATGGGTATGGTGTGACTACCGCCCACAGGATGGGTATGGGGTGACTACCGCCCACAGGATGGGTATGGGGTGACTACCGCCAACAGGAGGGGTATGGGGTGACTACCGCCCACAGGATGGGTATGGGGTGACTACCGCCCACAGGATGGGTATGGGGTGACTACCGCCCACAGGATGGGTATGGGGTGACTACCGCCCACAGGAGGGGTATGGGGTGACTACCGCCCACAGGATGGGTATGGGGGTAACTACCGTCCACAGGATGGGTATGGGGTGACTACCGCCCACAGGATGGGTATGGGGTGACTACCGCCCACAGGAGGGGTATGGGGTGACTACCGCCCACAGGATGGGTATGGGGGTAACTACCGTCCACAGGATGGGTATGGGGTGACTACCGCCCACAGGATGGGTATGGGGTGACTACCGCCCACAGGAGGGGTATGGGGTGACTACCGCCCACAGGATGGGTATGGGGGTAACTACCGTCCACAGGATGGGTATGGGGTGACTACCGCCCACAGGATGGGTATGGGGTGACTACCGCCCACAGGAGGGGTATGGGGTGACTACCGCCCACAGGATGGGTATGGGGGTAACTACCGTCCACAGGATGGGTATGGGGTGACTACCGCCCACAGGATGGGTATGGGGTGACTACCGCCCACAGGAGGGGTATGGGGTGACTACCGCCCACAGGATGGGTATGGGGGTAACTACCGTCCACAGGATGGGTATGGGGTGACTACCGCCCACAGGATGGGTATGGGGTGACTACCGCCCACAGGAGGGGTATGGGGTGACTACCGCCCACAGGATGGGTATGGGGGTAACTACCGCCCACAGGATGGGTATGGGGTGACTACCGCCCACAGGATGGGTATGGGGTGACTACCGCCCACAGGAGGGGTATGGGGTGACTACCGCCCACAGGAGGGGTATGAGGTGCATAATAAACATTAAAAATTTTCAGGGTAAGTGAATTAGCCTTTAATTAGTACAGCTTCGAGTTCATATTCAGTGAAAAGAATATTTGCAATCATCTTTGCTAAGCATAAAACAAAACCAATCTCTCTCTAGCACATTTTAAATTTAATTTTGTGTGGGTGATAATGAGTAGATTGTTACAGAAAGATATGGGAGCCCAAAAATTAACTCATTCACTGTAAAGAATGAGGTACGAGATCCGGCCGGGCTTGTTAACCATAATTCTGCTTATATCCCATCATCCTCGGCTAAGTGGGGTGTGAATACTGAGAGACCACTGAGGTTTCCTAATTTGCTTGCCGAAGCTCATTCATACGCTCCCTGGAATCAGCAAGACGGGTGTGGGAAAGCTCCAGCATTACAGGGGTGCAACTCGTATCTCTGTAATCTGTAAATACCTTTGTAACTTGTCATGATTGTGACTAGACCTACCGGGAGTTCATTACCTTTGTAAATTGTGACTTCATTATTTTTGTAAATTGTGAGTTCATTACCTCTGTAACTTGCTCAGCTATCAAAACTTTGGAGTCCAGTCCCTGGACTCATTATGTACCTTTGTAATCTTTTGACTACCGCCCACAGGATGGGTATGGGGTGCATAATAAAGATATTTGTGGAAAATACTGTATATATTTTCCGTAAATACGGTAATTTATAGGTAAATAGATGGCCTATATTGTATTTAATAAAATTTATATTATGGAAAATGGGAAACTGAGCCTGCGCCTGCGCAGAAGAGGACTCGCCATCTTGGTTTTGAATTGGATACAATTATAATTATCCTAAGACCAAAAAATGTATATTTACAACTTACATGTGGAACTAAACTGAAATCAGGGTGACTGACCGAAAAATATGAATTAACCTGCAAGGAACACAACCAGGTCACAAATTGATGCCCTCACATACCCACTCACACATCACATACAAAACAACCTCCACAACCTTACCACGCCCACCATACATTAAAGGAGACCTGCCCCTTGCCCGCCCCCATGATCCCGGAGGAGTTTCGCCACAGAGAGGTTACGATAACCCACCGAGAAACTGGACTCCCAACGGCCCCCATAGATTAATCTATTCCTACACATTGTTCTATAGAACCTTGCTGCTAATGCTTTTATCCTCAACTGCCCTTTAATCTGCCTCATTCCCCAAGAAACATGCAAATAATCTGCCATAACATACATCAAAGCCCTTCCCACTTCTCGTGATACCCCACTGACATCCATCGACAAGGTCCTAAGAAACGACCAACTCCCCCCCCCCCTCCAACAGCCTGATAACACCCTCCATCCAGACCCTCACCCCCCCCCCCCAAAGACGGACAAAAATACACCACATGATAAGCGGTTTCCTCCCCACAGAACAAGCATGTTGCCTCCTTCACCAACCCCATTTTATGCAACACATGCTTGGATGCTACTACCCCTATGAGGAAATGGTATACCAACTCCCTGACCCTTGCTGGTATCCTAAGCAGCCTGAAGTCCCTCCATATCACCTGCCAGTTATACATGGGGTACATGGCAACCCTCTGTAAGACACCCCTTCCCCACACCACACCCACCAGCGTTTTAACCCTCAAACTTGAAACCTGTCTCACTGTCAACAAGAACCTCAGCAAATCTTCACAATTCCTCAATTCCCTGCCACTCCACCAGTTTCTAGCATCCCTCATCACCCTATCCACCCTAACACCCCCCTCCCCCCCACCCTAAGATACCTCTGCTTAATATATAAGGCCATCACCCTAGGCCCCAAAGCCAACAGTCCTAGGCTCCCCCGTTTCACTTCCGTCATAACCACCTCCTTAGACAACCAGGCCCTCCCAAACCCCCACACAAACCTCAAAACCCTCCTCTGTATTTCCTGAATGTCCTGCACCCTCAAAGGGAACACCTCTGCCACACCCCATACCTTACTATACACCAGCGACTTAATAACCAAAGCCCTCTGCTGTAATGCCACTTCACTAACCCTCAAACCTTTAAGCTTGCCTATAACCCTACTCGTGACTAGTTCAGAGTTGATCCTCCTGCACTCTTGCATCTGCACCATATACCATATCCCACAAACCCTAAGTCTGTCACTAACTGTCCATCCCATCTCCTCCCCCAATCTCCCGCCAACCCAAGTCCCTACCTCCAACAACCTCGACTTTGCAAGATTAACTTCCATGCCTGAAACATCCCCAAAACTCTTAATCACCTCACCCACCCTTCCTAAAGCCCCCCCACTCATTACTAGAACAGTTGTGTCATCAACATAACCTACAATTCCCCCCATGCTTCCCCCCTCTACCCCCCGCAATTCCTCCTCCACAGCCTCAAAGAAAGGATGCTGCACACATGCAAAGAGCAACTGCGAGAGCGGGCAACCCTGCCTTAAGCCCTGTTCCATCAGCACCGGCTCCCCCAGCCTTCCATTAACCTGCATCCTCATGACTGCCCCCTCATATAGTGTGCACCCATCTCACTACCCCCCCTCCAAAACCCAACTTCTCCAAACAGACCCATAAAAATTCCCTCTTCACACAGTCATAAGAATGAGCCAAATCCAAACCAAGGACACCCCCTCCCGGGCTGTTCTCTATAAAATCCCTTATCCCACTGTGTCCATTCTTCATGCTTTGTCCCGGTATCCCATACTGACCCCTATGTATGACATCCCCAATTACCTTCTTTAATCTGTTACCCAATATCTTTGCAAAAATTTTATAATCTGAACACATTAATGACAACGGACGATAATCACTCAAATCCTTCCCCTCCCTTCCGTTCGGCACCAAGACAACAACCCCAGTTCTCTGTGTTCGCCCCATCCTACCACTGCTCAACATATAATTCATAACTGCCACTAGGCACTCCCTCAGACTCTCCCAGTGTACTCTATAAAAATCATTAGATAAACCATCTATTCCCGGTGCCTTCCCCTGACTCAACCCATTCACCACCTCCTCCACCTCTGCCTCCTTAATGCTGCCCTCCAACATGTCCCGGTCCCCATGCCCCAAACCCAGATGATCCCCGATAACTCCAAATGAATCCAACCCAACAACCTCTTCCCTCCTCTTCCATTTCAGTGGGCTGCAGAAAACAATATGAAGTTCAACGATGAGAAATTTCAATTACTCAGATATGGTAAACATGAGGAAATTAAATCTTCATCAGAGTACAAAACAAATTCTGGCCACAAAATAGAGCGAAACACCAACGTCAAAGACCTGGGAGTGATTATGTCGGAGGATCTCATCTTCAAGGACCATAACATTGTATCAATCGCATCTGCTAGAAAAATGACAGGATGGATAATGAGAACCTTCAAAACTAGGGAGGCCAAGCCCATGATGACACTCTTCAGGTCACTTGTTCTATCTAGGCTGGAATATTGCTGCACACTAACTGCACCTTTCAAGGCAGGTGAAATTGCCGACCTAGAAAATGTACAGAGAACCTTCACGGCGCGCATAACGGAGATAAAACATCTCAATTACTGGGAGCGCTTGAGGTTCCTAAACCTGTATTCCCTGGAACGCAGGAGGGAGAGATACATGATTATATACACCTGGAAAATCCTAGAGGGACTAGTACCGAACTTGCACACGAAAATCACTCACTACGAAAGCAAAAGACTTGGCAGACGATGCACCATCCCCCCAATGAAAAGCAGGGGTGTCACTAGCACGTTAAGAGACCATACAATAAGTGTCAGGGGCCCGAGACTGTTCAACTGCCTCCCAGCACACATAAGGGGGATTACCAACAGACCCCTGGCAGTCTTCAAGCTGGCACTGGACAAGCACCTAAAGTCAGTTCCTGATCAGCCGGGCTGTGGCTCGTATGTTGGTTTGCGTGCAGCCAGCAGCAACAGCCTGGTTGATCAGGCTCTGATCCACCAGGAGGCCTGGTCACAGACCGGGCCGCGGGGGCGTTGACCCCCGGAACTCTCTCCAGGTAAACTCCAGGTAAACCAATAATCTGCATACCTACTGATACTGTTTGTATCAGAAAGACCCTGACCCTGCACATAACCCTCCCCTCCCCCACCACCAAATGTGCCACAGAAGTCCTCAACTGTCTGTCCTTGAATTTCCTTAGTACATACCCGGATGGCCTATCACCTTTTAAGACGTCCTCCAAGCCTGCCCTGACCCTGAGTGCATCAAACCGTTCGTTATGAATCTCCACTAAACGACTTCTAAGTTCCCCCATAACACCACTCACACCTTCCCTACCCCCACCCCCAATAACAATCATTCAACTGCCCCTCTAAGTAATTCTGCAATCCAAACCGCCAGCGTGCCCGTTCCCTGCCACACGCCTTGAAAAATCCTGCAATCTCCACCTTTGCATACAACTCCCACCAATCTAGCAAATTCACATCCTCATCCCTTGCCTCCCAAAAACCTTTCCATCAGTCCTGAAAGGACAAACCTAGATCCTCCTCCTGTAAAAGCCGCACATTCAATTTCCAATAACTCGGAAATATACGCGGAATACCATCTACCCTAAGGTCAGCCATCACTGCCCTGTGATCAGACAAACCCACATCAATAGTTCTAACCCTCTCCACACCTATCCCCTGCCTAACATAAATCCTATCCAACCTTGCTTCATAACTCCCCTGCACATAGGTGTGGTCCACCTGATACCCCCCCTGCCGACCACATCAACCACCCCCACATCCCGTAAAGCATCCCTTAAAACACTCAACACACACCCCGCACCCCTAGGTATCACATCTCCATGCCTAATCACACAATTCCAATCTCCTCCAACTATCGAAATAGTAGAACAAAACGTCCCTAACAAAGTCTGCTTTTACCCTCATATTACTAATTGCAGGCATATAAACCCCCCCAAAACATACCCTACTCTCCCCCCAGTACCCATCCACCGGAACAACCCTCCCCCCTCCCCCCTTCAACCCCATGACGTGCAATGGACTGGTCTCCTTTACCAAAACAGCTACTCCTCCCTTAAAATGCAAAGCCAAACTTACAAACATCTTATATCCCCTCAATTGCAACTCACAACCTGACCTATGGTTATGCTCTTGCAAAAAACAAACATCCACGTCATACCTTCTCAAGAACCACTCCAACCATACCCTTTTGACTTCATTCTTGAGACCATTAACGCTTAGAGTCACACACCTGAATGTTCAAGGAAAGGTGGCTTACCTCTGTGCCGCTGTGGCTTGCTCACACTCCCTTTTAAGCTGCTCACACTCTCCTTGCCATTCTTCTTAATCATACCCCCCACCCCCCCTGACCCTCCCCACCCGACCTCCCCTGTGCACCCCCCCTGTAGTGGTCTTCCGTACCACATCTGCCCATGCCTTCTTACCTGGTCTCTGCCCAGGTGTCAATACTTCATCCAATTCAGACAACCCCGCAGGCCGCTTCCTAGAGCTACCACCCGAACTCATCTCTTTCTCAGGTACATCCTCCCGATGTACCTCAGCTACCACAACTGTTTCCTGGCCTCGCTCATCCAATACTTCCACCTTCTCACGCAGCCCTTCCGTCTGCTGCACATCACTGGACCTTCCCTCCAGATCCTCTCCGGCCAAAGCGTCCTCCAAGAAATCCTGTAGCACAGACTCCAATAACACCTCCTGCATCGACGTTGCCCCTTCCTCCACTGCCACAGGCCTTGGTGGAGCCTCACTAGCCTCCTCTGGGAGTGTGACACACGTCCCCAACAGGTCCCCCTCCTTCTCCACCTCCTCACTCCAGAGAGCCGTCCCATTCCTCGCCGTCACCACCGTACTCAACTGTCGGTCCTCCTCCAAAAGGGTTGGCACACCTGGGGCAGCTCTACGTACACATTGCGCTGCCATGTGCTCGTACGAGTCACAAAGACGGCACGTCCTCCTTTGCCCCGCATAATGCACATAGACCTGAGTTCTGTTTCCAGTCAACAGAACATATGAAGGTATAGGCCTCTTCCATGTCATCTTGAGGATGTAGGAACCTTCTGGGAGGCCTTCATATGGGCCATCCCTCCATACCCCTCCTCGAGCCTCATGAACAACACCATAGTTGCTGAAGACGTCCTCTATTCCAAACTTCGTCGCCTCAAACGGTACATTCCTTACCCGAACCCATGTGTAGTATGTAGATACATCATGCATACACACCTCCACCGTCGAGTTAAGGCACATCCGTCGTTCCTGGTACTCAGCCACCACACTACTGTAGAAACTGGCCCTCGTGAACTTCACGAAGACTCTTCTCAACCCATTGAGGGCAACATCATACAGCACCTCATTAGGGATGCCGTAGAGATCCCTAATAATAGCTGGAAGGAGCACATTCATCGTAGCAGTGCTCAATGATCCCCTTATCAGCTCGATGCACACAGTGTTAACCCTCCTGCCGGCACGATCCGCCATCTTGGAACACTGAAAACTGTGCAGAAACCAGTTGAATTAGGAGCTACTGTGCAGCCTGTCCGCACGGCCCGGAAGCGATGTGGACAACGCTCAGTGGATTGTCTTCCCTGCCCAGCTGTTCCCTGCCACTGACTGTAGTTGACTGTTAGAGTCTCTGCATATGTCATGTCTCCTTCATTGTCTTAAGGCTTCTCATTTGGTCTTCCTGTACTCCTCTATACCTGAATCCTTACAGCCCCCTTGTTTGTGACTGGTCTAGAAGTTCCTGATGTCATATCTGTACTGTCATTTGTCTTACTAGTCTGTTTCAGTTTTTTTAGCTTCTCTTCTAAGCACTTTATCTTATCTTCTGCTGCTAAGACTTGTAGTCTCCACTTCCTGCTCTCTTCAGCTATCCTCTCCTCCATTACCCTGCCGAGCTCTGCTAGCTTCCTTCTCCACTCTTCCTCCATTTTTGTGAGCTCTGACTCCCAATCTTCCCTCCCAGGTTCCTCCCTCCTGGGTTCGACCTCCAGACCCCTGGGTCTCTGCCCTCTTGTGTTACCCATTTTTTTGCCACAGAAAGGAGCTTGTGTGAGAGAGAGGGAGAGATGAATAGAGAGGGAGAGAGAATGATAGGGAGAAGGCTAGGGTTGATGTGTGGGAAGGGAGCGAAGTGAGGGGAAGCCAGGTGGGAGGGGTAGTAGGAAAGGGAAGGTGAATGGAAGGTATGTGTGATGAGGAGAGAGATAGAGAGAATAAGAGGTGGAGAGAGAAAGATAGAAAGAAAGAGAGAGAGATAGAGGAGAGGGAGGGGAAAGATGGACAGAGAGGGAGAGAGAGAAAGGTAGAGATAAAGTCAGTTGATCAAATGAAAATGCTGGCCCACAGATGGCTCCAACTTCATCCTGTTCCCTGCTTGCATGTCTCATAACAATAAAAATGCTTTCAAATGAGCTGATGTAGGTAACAGCTCTTAGCTTGCCAATAAAGTTAGGAATCCTTAACCTGTAAATAGCTTGTCAATAAAGCTAGGGATCCTTAACCTAACCTCAAACCCTGTGTAAAAAAAAAAAGAGAAGGGTAGAGAAAGAGATAGAGAGAGAGAGAGAGAGAGAGAGAGAGAGAGAGAGAGAGAGAGAGAGAGAGAGAGAGAGAGAGAGAGAGAGAGAGAGAGAGAGAGAGAGAGAGAGAGAGAAAGAAAGGTAGAGAGAGGGAGGGAGGGATGGAGATCGAAGGGGAGAGAAATCTAGGGAGAGAGAGAGAGAGAAAGGGTGGGGAGGGAGGGAAGGAGGGGGTTAGGGGGTACATGAGGTGTATGTGTTTGTGTGTGTATGTGTGTGTGTGTGTGTGTGTATGTGTGTGTGTGTGTGTGTGTGTGTGTGTGTGTGTGTGTGTGTGTGTGTGTGTGTGTGTGTGTGTGTGTGTGTACTCACCTAATTGTGGTTGCAGAGGTCGAGACTCAGCTCCTGGCCCCGCCTCTTCACTGGTCGCTACTGGATCCTCTCTCTCTCTGCTTCCTGAGCTTTGTCATACCTCTTCTTAAAACTATGTATGGTTCCTGCCTCCACTACTTCACTTGCTAGGCTATTCCACTTGCTGACAACTCTATGACTGAAGAAATACTTCCTAACGTCCCTGTGACTCGTCTGAGTCTTCAGCTTCCAGTTGTGACCCCTTGTCCCTGTGTCCCCTCTCTGGAACATCCTATCTCTGTCCACCTTGTCTATTCCCCGCAGTATCTTGTATGTCGTTATCATGTCTCCCCTGACCCTTCTGTCCTCCAGTGTTGTCAGTCCGATTTCCCTTAACCTTTCCTCGTACGACATTCCCGTGAGCTCTGGGACTAGCCTTGTTGCAAACCTTTGTACTTTCTCTAACTTCTTGACGTGCTTGACCAGGTGTGGGTTCCAGACTGGTGCTGCATACTCCAGTATGGGCCTAACATACACAGTGTACAGTGTCTTGAACGATTCCTTATTAAGGTATCGGAACGCTATTCTCAGGTTTGCCAGGCGCCCGTATGCTGCAGCGGTTATTTGGTTGATGTGTGCCTCCGGTGATGTGCTCGGTGTTATGGTCACCCCAAGGTCTTTCTCCCTGAGTGAGGTCTGTAGTCTTTGTCCACCTAGCCTATACTCTGTCTGCGGTCTTCTTTGCCCCTCCCCAATCTTCATGACTTTGCATTTGGCTGGATTGAATTCGAGAAGCCAGTTGCTGGACCACATGTCCAGCCTGTCCAGGTCTCTTTGCAGTCCTGCCTCATCCTCGTCCGATTTAATTCTTCTCATCAACTTCACGTCATCTGCGAACAGGGACACTTCAGAGTCTATTCCTTCCATCATGTCGTTCACATATATCAAAAATAGCACTGGTCCTAGAACTGACCCCTGTGGGACCCCGCTCGTAACAGGCGCCCACTGTGATACCTCTTCACGTACCATGACTCATTGCTGCCTCCCTGTCAGGTATTCCCTTATCCATTGCAGTGCCCTCCCTTTTAAGTGCGCCTGATCCTCCAGCTTCTGCACTAATCTCTTGTGGGGAACTGTGTCAAAGGCCTTCCTGCAGTCTAGGAAAACGCAATCTACCCACCCCTCTCTCTCGTGTCTTACTTCTGTTACCTTGTCATAAAACTCCAGGAGGTTTGTGATACAAGATTTGCCTTCCATGAACCCATGCTGGTTTTCATTTATAATCTTGTTCCTTTCCAGGTGTTCGACCACTCTCCTCCTGATAATCTTCTCCATGACTTTGCACACAATACATGTCAGAGACACAGGTCTGTAGTTTAGTGCCTCGTTTCTGTTTCCTTTCTTAAATATGGGGACTACATTAGCTGTCTTCCATTTCTCAGGTAGTTGCCCAGTTTCAAGGGATGTGTTGAAGATTGTGGTTAGAGGCACGCACAGCATCTCTGCTCCTTCTCTAAGGACCCATGGGGAGATGTTGTCCGGTCCCATCGCCTTTGAGTTGTCAAGGTCACTTAAGAGCTTCTTCATCTCCTCCTCAGTTGTTCGTATGTCATCCAACACTTGTTGGTATATTCCCTCTTGATGTTCCCTTCTGTGCTGTCTTCCCACAGCCCTTCCTGTCTCTACTGTAAAAACTTCCTTAAATCTCCTGTTCAGCTCCTCACATAACTCCTGATCATTTCTTGTGAGTTCTCCACCTTCTGTCCTTAATCTGATCACCTGGTCTTTGACTGTTGTCTTCCTCCTGATGTGGCTATACAACAGTTTCGGGTCAGTCTTGATTCTCGATGCTATGTCATTTTCATACTGTCGCTGGGCCTCCCTCCTTACCTGTGCATACTCATTCCTGGCTCTGCGACTGATCTCCCGATTTTCGTGTGTTCTCTGCCTTCTGTACTTTTTCCATTCTCTATTGCACTTCGTTTTTGCCTCCTTACACCGCCGGGTAAACCAGGGGCTCGTTCTGGTCTTCCCGTTGTTACTGCTGCCCTTGGGAATAAACCTTTCCACTGCCTCCTTGCATTTTGTTGTTACATATTCCATCATTTCATTTACTGGCTTTCCTGCCAGTTCTCTGTCCCACTGGACCTCCCGCAGGAAGTTCTTCAACGCTATGTAGTCCCCTCTTTTACAGTCAGGCTTTTCCCATTCAACTCCTGTTATTCTCTCCACTTGCAGCTCTACTATGTATTCAAAGCACGGAACCACGTGGTCGCTAGCTCCTAGGGGACTCTCATACTTGATGTCCTCAATATCTGAGCTGCCCAGGGTAAACACAAGGTCCAATCTTGCTGGTTCATCCTCCCCTCTCACTCTGATAGTGTCCTTAACATGTTGGTGCATGAGGTTTTCCAGCACCACGTCCAACATCCTGGCTCTCCATGTTTCGGGACCCCATGTGGCTCCAGGTTTTCCCA